>NC_056728.1:1350836016-1351044965 GCF_019279795.1 Protopterus annectens
GAAAAAGGCCTTTTAAACAGCAAAGCCTTTACAAAAGTAGATTAAGGCAGCTGTGAACAATTACCTTTGTTTGGAGAATGGCAGAAAGAATAAAACATTAAATTCAAAGGACAGTAAACCAGTCAGAGGTAATGAAAGCGCAAGTTGCAAAGCTGTATGACAGGATACATTATGTTTTTCTTTCACCTTCAATATTTATTAGTAAGGAAATGTGAAACTCAAAAATGATCTGTCAGTTACAACTAAGGCTGTGTATTCAAACTGCCTATCATAGCTACAATGGGAACAAATTATCCAACCAGCAAAGAAAAAACACTTGACAACTACATAACCAACACATTTAAATTAAAACCAAAACTTACTTGGCCTACAAAACTAAACCAAATCAAGAACTCCATTGTCCTGAAAATGGTCTGAACAGAAAATGTGCATGTTAATGAAACAAAATAAAAAATAAATCCAATCGATGTTTATTAGAAAAGGAAAAGCAAGAAAGTACAGAACTACCCGTGCTATAATTTCCTCAAATAATGATTCATTGCCAGGTGATAATAAGCAGTCAAAACACGGGTCTTCCATTTAACAAAAATAGCACATCACATCCTTCCATCATACCACTCCTACATAACATAACGCGGTCACAAACCCAGAAAAATCAAAAACACGGCAATTCCAGCCACCTGCTAACCATACCTCCTAAACTATGCCATACCACTTTAACCAACACTTACAAATACAGTTACACCAGACCTAATTCTACAGCAGAAAAACTTACATAAAAATTAAATATAAATACAATTGGCTGCCTTCAGATCACATCTACTACAATACTTAGCAGAAACATCTACCCCAATCTAGTCTAGTCCCAACAGCAACATCTGCTATTATGAAACACCTAATCTAACTCCTCCCCACATCCACTGTAATACCCTGCTGCTACTAAATACGCATCTTAGAAGCATCTGTAACAAAGTACAAGCTGCACATGCTTGCGTAGCCTTTCATAACAGAAGTTATTGTCACTACTGAAATTCGGCGTCACAAATAAATGAGGAGGAAAGGATTCCTCAGGCTACAGCATCCTCAGAATGGAACGGATAAATAGAAGAGCAGGTGGTGTTGCAATAATTTACAAAAATACGCTAGACATAACCCCACACTCTAACATCACCAATTTTAAACAACGCAGAACTTTTCATCTCAGTACTGAAAATAAATTACATGTATTGCAGCACTATACACACCACCAGAAGACAACACCAAAAACAGCGGAAAATACCCTCTGCTGGATATCTTCATAACACGTGGCAATCTTAACAGAGACTGGTAGCTCACCAATACAACCATCCCCACCTGCACACAAACCTAAATTTAAATGGGCGTTTGCCTTTAAAGCCTATATCGAATGCTAGGAAATTGAGGTTCAATTCTTAACTGAAAGCTGTGTGGTAATTGAATGAAAATTTGATGAAGTACCAATACAACCATCCCCACCTGCACACAAATCTAAATTTAAATGGGTGTTTGCCTTTAAAGCCTATATCGAATGCTAGGAAATTGAGGTTCAATTCTTAACTGAAAGCTGTGTGGTAATTGAATGAAAATTTGATGAAGTGTGGGACACGCGAAAGTGCTTATTCTTTATATGGTTTTAATAATTTAAAATGTTTTATTCCTTTGCCGTGGTAGCCATTTTGTTTTACGTTTGATATAGTCTTCCACAACTTCAACCAACTTTCAATGCAACTACAAGATTTGATAAAACGACAAATACACAGCACATACTTTGCAGGATTCTTACTTCAATACACTCAATACAAGCTCCTTTAGATGCTTAATGGATATAAATCTGTGACCACCTCCCCACATTTGTATTAAGGACAAATAAATAACGGAAAACATGAAGTCATATCCAAACAAGTATGCAGTCTTACAAAATTCAAAGTGGCTTTTAACAACAGCCTACAACACTGGTCATCTCCAAAGATCCCACCTCTTGTTGAAGCAGTGTCTAATTTCAGCATATTTATTAATATACTGAATCCTCATGCACCACTGACAACTCAAAGCCCCAAGAGAAAAGCAAGGATAAATTAGGTTAAAAGCAACATACAGGATACCTCAGCCAGGTGCGTTTAGTTTTTAGCCTGACCCAAAAGCAACTAAAATAAATACACACACACTCACACACACACACACACACACACACACACACACACACACACACACACAGTAAACTCTCAGTTAACCGGACCCCATGGGGATTGCTAGATAACTAGTTTCTGGTTGCTTGAGAGTTACTATTAAAAATAGGCCTAATACTGTACCCTATACTGTTTGCTTGGTTTGACTTGTTTTCAGGTTGGGGAGAAAGGGAATTTATTCCTATCAATTTTTAATACTGTAAAACGTAAGGTATGTTTCTGTGGGGGAAAACAAAGTGCAACACGTGAAAATTGTACTCTATTTCTTCTATATTTTTTGCCAATTGCTTGAGTTCCAGTTAACTGAGATTATATATATATATATATATATATATATATATATACACATACATACACACACACACACACACACACACACACACACACACACACGCACGCGCACACGTGTGTATTTACAACAGAGATGTATCTGACAATCTTAGCAGCAGACAATTTACCTGCAGTAGACACCATGACCTACCCTGTCTCTAGCCTTATAAACTGTTCTCTCTCAGAAAACAGTCTCAGTGCTCTGAGAGAGGTCTTTATCTCTACACAAAGGAGGGATAAGTCCACAGAATTCATCAGTTACAGACCCATAGTTGTCTTCACACCACTATCACAAATTCTGAAAAAAAAGTATCCGTGCACAAGTTGTAAAATCCTTCATCATTAACCTCCTCATTACACAAAACTTTTTTTCATCCCATCCCAAACACAGTACCACAACCACACACTACTTCTAAGTTTCATAAACTGTACAAGAAATTCTGGCCACTTAGATGGTACTATCAAAAGCATTTGACAATCGCTTCCAAGAAATCTACTCACAAAACTTTCAACCTCTTCCACTCAGCCCTATCATGATTCCATGCTTATCTCACAGAAAGACAGCAAACAGAAAGGATGAAAAGTTGTAGCAATTTTACCATTTCCACTGGAGTCCCGAACAGTTCAATACAAGGTCCCCTCTTTATCAATATCTTTACAAATAAACGTTTAAACACCATCCATGTACACAACCAAAATATAATAGATAATGCACTCAATCTGCTCTGCCCAAACTCTCTCAAGACTTAAATGACCTCAGCCAGGACCCTCTCCTTTCTGTCATCCCTTGAGATGTGACTAAAAATTCTCAAGAAAACAGAAAACTAATGTTTAGCACCCTAAACTTCTCAGGCCAAAAACATTTAAAACACAAACATATAAATAGTACAATTATAAAAGCTCCACGAGTCACAACAGATGAACACTCAAAATTTGTTTTACACATTCTCCAAGCTGTTAAACACCTGGAATGTGTTTTATTGTACAAAAGTAAACAGAAGATCAGATTACAAAATACTTGCTCTCAGTACGAGAGATCTCTTACACAAAGAATCTGGCCCCAACTTTATTCAGTCCAAGGCATAGCTATAAATGGGCTTACAATCACTTACAATGACAGCAAGTCTTTCTGAATCAGGGCAGACTTACACTGAGAGCAACTCTTTTGGAATCTGGCCCTATGTCACTAACAGCACTGGAAAAAATAAATAAATAAATAAAGCTAGACAACTGCTAGACTTGCCACCAATCTAGATACAAATGTCACCACTACATAGCCTTAAACAACTACTGGCCAGAGCACCTACAATATCTTCCTTACTCACAACTTATTGCTCATTACCCAATATATAAACCAGAAAACTATCTAGCACTACAAACACCATAAAATGTTATTCCCCACCCAGAGGAACTACACTCTCAAAATAAATCACTTCTCCTCAATACCAGATCTTGTAACACTACTGATGACTTAATGTCTCCACCTCCAAACTTTGGAGTTCACTACTGCTATATTTAAAGCAAACTGAAAAACAAAGTTTTTTTAAAAAAATCACATTAAACATTACCCATATAACTCCTAGTTACACTTCAGTTCATCCCCAGGCAAATTCCGTACCTTAACTACAAACTCCAACAACTACTGTTTTAATTTACGACTTACTATTTCACTGCATCTTAACACTGTGTGCGCTTTTCTGCCTCCTAACCTCCACTAGGTTTCAAAATACAAGTCTCTCTTAGATAAACTTTCAAGACTGCAAAATGATTTTAAGTACTAATCAACCATATCCACTTAAATTACTCTCCATTTCTCTCTTTGCAGCTCAGCTTGATCTTGAGCATCAAATTGAAGCACCCAATTTTATTACTCATGGACACCTACTACTGTATTACATTGTAACTTATAGTTTTACAATGTATGCCAATGCAAGTTTATCACAATCTTGCTGGATCTGAATTATGTTCATACTTAAATGTTTTTGTTTAATCCTATGTCTCTGTACTGCAATTATTTATTTATTTTACATTTGTTGACAGGGCTAGTCTAGCTGGATATATGTCCATTTTCAGTAGAGGCCCGGGGAGAAAAGCTCCACAGCAGCTGGATACAACTAATATACATAAATAACTATAGACATAAGGGGATACTAATCAACAATTGGTTATACATGGTAAAAACAAAAAAAAAAAAACCCTACGAGTTAGGCTTATTTACATTACATAACAAAAGAAACAGCAGTGAGGGAAGGGCATATAACTAGGTATATAGCATAACAGGTACAAGACAAAATATACACTTTTGACAACAGAGTTTAAAGCAGAAAAAAACTTAGTAAATAAGAAAAGGCTAGTTGTGACAAAAAGATTTTCAGCCAGGATTAGTGCATGGACACAGCCACTGTGAATTAAGGAAGATTTTTAGATGCTTTTTGAACAGAGGAGTAGATGAAAGGGATATAGGATTACTTGGAAGTTTATTCCAAAGGATTCCAATGGTGTTAGTAAATAGAGAATCACCTGATTTATTGGATTTTAGGGTTGCGGCTAGTAATTTATTGGCTGAGCATAGGATAATTAGATTTTTATAGGGGTTGATCAAGTTACAGAGAATGGGAGTATTTGTAGGATAATGCAAGATTTTGTGGGTGATGGTTAGTTGTTGAAAAAGAAGCTGGTTTTGCAGTTCCAACCATCCTAGTTTACGTAGATTTTGACAATGGCGAGTACGGAATGATGACCCAGTGGCAAATCTGGCAATGTTATTGTAAGATGTGGCCAGCTTATTTTGATCATTTTTAGATAGATTTGTAAAAATTGGGGAGGCATAGAGAAGTGTGGAAATTAGGTGAGTTTGGGCAATACTAGTCCTGGCTATAGGTGTTAGGAATGGTTTTAGCCTATAGAGGAATCCCAGTTTTCTATTCACTGATTTGATGGCTGAGTTTATGCGAGTCAAAGTTGAGGTTATGGTCAATTGTTACGCCTAAAAGTTTAGTAGTGGAGTTTGGTACAATTACTGTGCCTATAGAGGAATCCCAGTTTTCTATTCACTGATTTGATGGTTGAGTTTATGTGAGTCAAAGTTGAGGTTATGGTCAATTGTTACGCCTAAAAGTTTAGTAGTGGAGTCTGGTACAATTACTGTGCCATTATTTGATGTAATTGTGAAATCAATAGAGGGAGACTTCTGGGTAGGGGTAAACAGTAGAAGTTTTTTTTTGGGGGGGTTAAGGAGGAGACAGCGTTTAGAAACCAGTTTTCTTCAACTAAGGTAAACACTTTTTGGGTATTAGACTGAAGTTCAGCAGAAGATGTTGCTGCACAGATTAGGGTCGAGTCGTCGGCATACTGAATACAGGTGGTTTGAGGTAGGGATGTTTTCAGGTCATTAATAAAAATAGAAAAAAAGAGGAGGGGCGCCATGATAGAGCCTTGTGGGATTCCCTGCGAGATAGGGAGTAGAGTGGATAGGCTGTTGTCCCAGAGGACTGCCTGTTGTCTATTTCTAAGATAGGATTCAAACCATTTGACTGCCTGAGTGTCAGATATACATACTTCACTTTCAGCTATTATTAAGTGATGATTCACCATATCAAAGGCTTTGGAGAGGTCAAGAAAGAGGGCAGAGGTGAGCAACTTGTTGTTTCTATTTTTAATTAATTGAGTCAGAAAATGATAGTAGTGCAGTAGTAGTACTATGAAAAGGCCTAAAACCATGCTGGCAGTTGGCTAAAAGATTATTTTGGAGGAGATGATCGAGAAGTTGCCGGTGAATGCATCTCTCCATGATTTTAGCTAAAGGAGAAAGTAGTGCTATGGGACGGAAATTAGAGAGTTCAGTTGAGCTTCCTCCCTTATGTAGAGGTATAATGTATGAGACCTTCCAAAGAGTTGGTATAGTGCATTCTGTGATGGTCCTATTAATTAAGATACAGATAGGGCAAGCAAGTACTCCAGCTGCCATTTGTAGAAATTCAGCTGGAAGGAGGTCAGCTGAGGGGGTACATGGTTTTAGTTTTTGAAGCTGGGTATGGATGAGAGAGGTTGGAACAGGCTGTAATTGGAGGGGAGGAGGTAAAATGGTTTGTGAGAGTGTGTTGGAGATGCTGGCTGGTGATAAGGTACATGCTAATGATTGGACTGAGTCCACAAAAAATTTATTAAAGGAGTTGGCAATTTGGCAGGGAGAATCTTGAGTCAAATTAGCTGGGGTTGGACTTTTGGACTGGCCTGGGTGGAGTAGGCTATTTATACCTGACCAACATTTTTGAGGGTTTTTATGTTGGGTGTGTTGGAGCTTATGGTAGTGGTTCTTTTTATCTTGGACTATTGATTTTTTTGTAGCATTTCTTAACTGTCTAAAGATTTCATGATCAGTTGGGTTTTTAGTATTTCTCCATGTAGATCAAATTTGATTTCTTTGAAGGATTTTTTGTCTCGTCTCCTTAGTGAGCCAAGGTACAGGTTTGCTCTTAGTTCTGACTGTCCGAGAGGGGGCATGGTGTTCTAGGATTTGTAGAAATTTATTATTAAAGTAAGAGATTGCTTTGTCAAGTGGTAGGTATTTAAGGGGTGACCAATTGCAAGCTTTAAGTTCGGCTTGAAAGCTAGCTTGGTTGAGGTGTTTTTTGTTACAGATAGTTCTATAGATTGTGTGGTTAGGTACGAGTGTTTTTTGTCTGGTAATGAATATAAGAGAATTGTCACTAATATCATCAGGAAGTATACCCGATTTATAGGGAAGGAGATTACTGTTAACTAGAATTCAGTCTAAGGTGGTTTGCTTGTTGCTAGGTTTATGGGTTCTGGTAGGGGAGGTAATGGTTTGATTGAAGCCATATAGGTTTATATGAGTGGTTGGTTGGGCAGAGTTACAACAGTTCCACTCAATGTTAAAGTCACCAAGGAGTATGGTTTCTTGTGGAAAGGATGTGGAGAGCCAATTAAGGACAGTTTCAAGAGAGTGTTAATGTTGTTGCCTGGAGGGATATAGGAGCAAAATTACATATAATGATTTATTAGCAATTATCTGTACTTTAGAGATTAGGATTTCAATGCTATTGCGTGAGGGAGGTTGGGTATTTAGTGGTGTAACCTGTAAATGAGATTTATATAATATTGCTACACCACCACCCTTTTTATTTAGGTGATCTGATCTCAGGATGTTATAACCTGGTGGGATTATATCACTATCCTTAGTAAATGGTTTGAGCCATGTTTCTGTAAGGCATAGGATGTCAAAAGAATGTACGTGTAGAAGGGCATGAAGTTGGGTTATTTTATTATTTAGGCTACGAATATTGACATGGCCTATGAGGAGAGAATTGTCAGATATATTGGAGATGCGAGAAGTGATAGGGTGGTCAGAATGAGGATCTGACATTGTATTATTTGGGCCTGGGTTAGGATGCATATCTCCATGCAGTAATAAGAGCTGTAAAAGGACTATGAAGGTGTTTCAAGACTTTATAAAGGAGAGGGATTTGTTTTTTTAGTGTGTGGATACATAATATGGGTTAATCTGTGGAATTTAGGAAGGAGGTAGGATGGTGAGGATGTTATATTCAAGTGGGTTTCTATGGTTAGAGGAGAGATTGAAATTGTGTGCTTTAAGGGGAGCTGAAAATTAGAGAGGCTATATTGCTCATAGCAAGTAAGGTAATATGATAAAAATAGGGGGGTAATAATAGTGAGAAAGAGAAGGCCATTATTGAGGGTAGGCCTGTGTACAGTAGGCATGTCTGGGAGGAATAGGAGATAGATGCTAGGAGATATGAGACAGAGGTAAGAGCAAGGTTAAAGGTTACAGTTCTTAAAGGGAAAAACAGGTGAATAGGATATGTAAATTAATGAGCTAGTAAAAGGGTGGAGTAGTTGGAGAGAAAAGTGTGATAGATCAAGGTAGCAGGGGATAGGATGGGTAAGTTAATGAGGAAGTGAGAGGCAATTGGTTAATAGAAGATAGGGGTGAGGGGTGTGGTCCGAGTAGCATAAGGTTAAGTGTACTGGGGGTGGGTAGGAATTGGGGGGTAGGGGAGCAAAGTGAACCCGTAGGGCGAATGGAGCGGGTTAGAGCAAGTGAGAAATAGCTCACAGAAACAAATCAGTGAAATAGCAGACTACAGCTAAGTTCTTGGAAGTAAGAGGTAAGAGGGGAGTGTTAGTATATTTAAAAAATAGCTAGGGCTAAGGACTATAGCAGAAACAAAGAGGAAAGGAGAAGGGACTAGACAAAGTAAGGTAAATGGCAGGACAGAAGAGTATAAACAGAGTAGTTTAGTGTTGAACTAAAATAGATAAAGGTAAGGATTATTTAGAAGCTAATAGGAGCCTTGGGAAGAAATGCCCCGTAGTGGAGAATGTTTAAAATTACACTTAAACTATGTAGGAGGACGAAGAAGAAAGAGGACAGGGTTAGACAACACAAAACTAAGGAGAGATAAATACCCTAAGGGGGAGATAGGCTGCTGGGTACCTGGTTCAGGTAGGAGATTTAATACAAAGTACTACACTGTAGCAAAAGACTAGGTTTTAGTTACAATACAACTTCTCAGTTTAGTAGAGAGGTCAAACATACTTTCTCTGATTCTTTGGATGGAGGGAGATTTGAAAAATAGGACAACAGCTTCCTTTAGCTTGTAGTTTGATAGTTTAAGTTATGTTGGGGATTCATGCAGGGTGGGCAAGTAGCATACACAGGTCTTACTGCAGGATAGAGTTTATAAGCTAGGTGGGTTAAGGAAAGGAGAAAGAAGGTAGTAGATTAAAAAAAATGTACAGCGAAAAAGTCTTAACATATGACATTGAACAAAAATTAAGGTTGAAAGACTTGTTGTTGTTGTGTCTTTCGGCTTTTCCCAGTTAGGGGTCACCACTGCGGAACTCCGGTCCACTAATGATTGGCAGTAGATTTTTACGTGCCGAGTTGCCGGCCCCGACGCACAACCTTCAACGAAGGTACGCCCATTCACGCATGTCTCCACACAGAAGACGCTCTAGCTGAGAATCGAACAGGACAACGTCTTACTGTGAAGCGACAACGCTACCGCAGCACCACCACCGCAGTCAAGGTTGAAAGACTGAATATGCAATAATAAACATCTTACACATGCATTCCTATGTAGAGAGCCACCACATACATCAAAAATGATACTATGTAGCAACTGCACTCTAGGATGACTTCTGTAATCAACATTAATTTCAAATCATGTAGGGTAGAATTACAAAAAATAGTCTATTAGCAAGCATAGGTATACATTTGACTGGTAAGAACAAGACAGTATCTATCAACTGATATTGCAAAAGAATAAGGCATTAACAATCAAACAAACAGCTTCATTTATAACACTAGTATACATTAGTCTACAAAATACTAAAACAGTATCAAAACAGAAACATATTCAAAGGTTCAGGAGTAGAAATAAAAAAGTTATAGTCCTCATTAAGACCTAATGTTTAGAAAAAGTAAGTTAAGGAGCTATTCTACAGCATAGGTAAACTTTAGCCTTTGTGTATATACATGTAATAAGATTCAGCTAGCTTGAAACAGGGTGTACATTAGTACATGAATTTACAGCCACTCACCAACAAAAAACAGTTGGTGGTAGGCCACTAGGTGTAAATAAAAGGGGAAAAATAGTTGGTTGGGGCTTATCTATGTGAGAAGGATACCGTTCACTTTTAAGCCAAAGAGCTGTTTCTTAGGCCAAGAGGAAGCAAGAAAGAAGGCACAGCCTCTTATAAGCAGGGTTGAGTTATGCTGCTACCTCTTAATAAAAGAATAAAAGTAGCTAAAAAGAATATATAGAAATAGCCTGCGTTTAGATGATATTTCATCGAGTCATTCAAAGTGCATTTCAGCTTTAAAGCTGCTTTCACATAGTGTATCCATGCTACGATAAACCACTCCGCACTTAGAATTGCATGTTTTCAATAGCAACGACTACCAATAGGGCTGTCACTAGCAGAAACTACCAATAAAGGTAGCCAAATTCACAAACATGCGCCAACACTGATGAACAGCTGTTTTACAGTTAAAGTAACACTCCTGATAAGGAGTGTAGCCTTGCGCTGCAACACTATTGCATGGAGGAGTGAGTTAACTAAGGAAAGGAAAAACATACGCAGACACAGGTCGGCGATAACAGGAGTAATGCATCTCTTCCAAGTGATACTTTTGGCGCCAAAAGGAGTAAATCTAAAACAAGCCAAATACTTTGTTTTGTCCCCCTAAAACGCCAGGCTTTAGGACTGATAAATGGAATTCAGCAACGCTTCCAGTAGTGGCACGTTGTAACAAAAATTCACAGATATAAATATAAATACAGTAGCCAAAACTCTAGTAAATCACCCTTACTAATACAGTAAACCCGAATCAAAGTGTGTGACGTAGATACCAGCCACGTGCGGGGTGAAGTTTGGAGGCAGTGCTTGCAAAGAGGGAAATTAAACTATTTGTGTAACAAGTAGTATAACAAAAGGATTTATATCAGAATGCTCCATAAACCATGTAGGTTAAGTCTGTCCGAATGAAAATCTCACAGGGTATGTACTTGCTGATATGCGATTCCTATTAAACAGCATGTATCAAAAAAAAAAAAACAAACAAAAAAAACAACACATGAGAGTGTACTTAATGACCCTCGGTCAAGGTATCTAAAGTGTGGAAAATACCAACGCTAAGCTCTACAAGATATCATGTATAGTACAGCAAGCAATTAATCTGGTAGATATACACCAATTCTAGTGAGATAAAGAAAAAACTGCGATAAGCAACATTAGGACAGGGAGAGCAAAACTGAAAACATTCTAGGTAGGACTCAAGCTACATACTACAATAATTCTTTGCACCGAGCAAATCTACAGATTCACGAAGACAACAGTTTTAGCTCAAAAACCAAAAATGCAAAAGCAAGCTTGTTAGGTACATACAAACGATAAAAGAGCACAGCAGTTTCCTTGCAAAGAAGCAAAACAGCAAATAGCCGTACAGATACTTACATTGATAGAGGCAGACCCACTGGGCCAGGGGAACACAGCAGCCAGGGGGAGAGTGAGCCTAATAAGGATGGTGCCGCACTGGACAATCCATCTTTATACTATTAGGATTAGGATATGATGTAAGAAGGCGGGGAATAGGACAGGTGAAAAAAAACTGGGATACTAGGGCGGGGCTAACCTCAAGTAGACGTGCTAGCAAAGGAGGAGCTTCCTAATACAGGCAAGAGTAGCTAGTAGAGAGTAGAAGGAGAGGAGGATAAAGTTATGGTAATAAAGAAGAAGACCAGCAGAGGAGAAGAAATGAGTGGACAGATAAGAGAAAGTTTCTATTTAGAGAAAGTAGAAGTGGTGTGAAAAGGAGAACTTTAGAGGAAAAAAAGGCAAGTGAGAAATAGCTCACAGAAACAATCAGTGAAATAGAATACAGCTAAGTTCTTGGAAGTAAGAGGTAAGGGGAGTGTTAGTATATTTAAAAAATAGCTAGGGCTAAGGACTATAGCAGAAACAAAGAGGAAAGGAGAAGAGGCTAGACAAAGTAAGCTAAATGGCAGGAGAGAAGAGTATAACAGAGTAGTTTAGTGTTGAACTAAAATTGTTTAACTTTTACATTTATATTAAATGTATGGCATTAAATAATTTCTCTGTGGAGCTTTTCGCCTCAGGAGGCCTTGCTGAAAAGTCTCCCCAGTCAGACGTTCTCAGTTAACAAATGGAAATGTGAAGTGCTGTTCATTAGTTTGATCATAACCCCCTGGTCACAAAAATAAAGATTTGTGAACAGATGATCTATATCCCTATTAAATGTGTTCAGTTTTAGATAATAAGCAGCAGTACCTTTTAACGCCTCTACAAAATTTCCCTTTGAATACCCAATACCGGCTGGAATTCCCACTTTTCAAAAAGAACACTTCATACACCCACCATTCCATGAAAACAGAAATATTTACTCATGTGACTCATGAACTAATATTTTCAGCATTTTAATGTATGAAATGATGAGATTTTTAAAACGTGCATTTATAAAAATGCAAGTGACTCCAGTTGAAACTTGGCATCAGACACATTGATATGTATACTATAAAGAAGCTTCTTGGATACTGAACACACTAACTCAACCAAAATACACCGGTTTTGTATTATACTGTAACTTTAACATGGCTTAGTATAGTGCAAGACCTTAAGAGTTAGAAGGAACTGATCATACAATGTCATTTCTCTTACTTCTGTCACAATAACTTAACACTACTTGTTATACCTATGAAACGAAGCATAGTGCAATTTCTACAATGAGGAAACGCTTGAAGAAGCTTAAATCATATATTTATTTTACAAGTCCCCAAAATGTACATCTGTAAATTTAATCACAAAATGTCAAAAATGAATTAAATCCTTCCATTCAAGCAGTAAGGCAAGTTTGCTAAAAGGCCAGTTCCCCTCTGGAACGACAAATCCCACTCAAGGGTGATATGGAATGTTACCAAAAGGGCAGAGTGTAGACTGTCACGCTGATAAAGGAATAAATCATAAAATAATACTTAATGTATTCAAATTAAGCATATCACAATCATAAGCCCTTCAACGACTTTAAAAGTTTATGCTCCAACACAAAATGCTGCTCATTATTGACTCTTTTAGGAGCAATGAGAAATGCACAGAAAGTAGAGGAATTTTACTCCTCTGTAAAATGACTCACAGCACTTAAAACTGGCAAAGGTGTGCAGTTAATGTGTGCATGCATGCCTTTAACAATTAAGGGCAAATGTACACAGTAGACTATCAACGTATAGTATGCTTGAATCCTGATAAAGAGAGCAGTGGTCTGGTGGAAAACACTACAGAAATAAACGCCAACTCGTGTTTTAAAGTTTTTATTTTCTAGTCAACTGTGAAGCATAATTCCGAGTGAAGAAAATCTCGGAAAAAGCGGAGAGCAACTTAAAAAGGGAAAGTCTAACACGTAACTGAAACTTTAACGTATCCAGCAATGAACTTGAATACACAATATTAATTATTTTATGGCAATCAACATTTCACCATCCAGTATGATGCTCTGCAAGCTCAAGTGGCAACTAATAACATTTTCCTTTCCATATTGATTTTACTCGGTTTGTAAGCCCTCCACCCTTTCACAACAAAATACAGGAAAGAGGACTAAAGTGGATTACACTGTGTTAAAGATAAACATGCAAAACAAATTATAGACAATTTAGTCTACACAGGAAACTGACATACAACCTATTAATGTAACCAAACAGTGTTTAAAAAACTGCACCTTCTTTTCAGCAATAGCCTGCAAGAGGAACTGCTTTTCACACGTAGATAGCGGTGTTTCCCTCATGTTGAGCAGTAAACATCTACAGATTAGAAAGCCATGCCGCGTCGCCCACTTATAGCGTCGATAAAGTGCGACGACAAGAACAAGAAAAATGAATCCTTTAAATCTGTGACGTTCGATGTGTATGTTTACGATGAGAGGAATCTGTTTATTTGAGAATTTACGAAGGTCTGATTTTGACTCAGACTTGAGCTTCGACCCTCGTAAGATCTGGTGACTTTAGAAACACGTGGTAAATTATTACTAAATAAGTTTTGACAAAAACTAGAGTTTATTTGATGTGCGCGAGCTGTACTGTAGGAAACACGGAGGTAATGTCACGCGGAAAACGAAGGTTTCCAAAACCCACGGCAAAGTACCTCTCCTCAGTTAGCCCCTCGCAGTTAATATGAACAAGCTCCCCCCACTGCCCTTTCTAGATTTAAGCTAAGAGATGTAACACTTTTTTAAAATATATGTATTGTGTATGCGCCTAGTGTGTGTGTGTGTGTGTGTGTGTGTATGTAAATCTGTGGAAGTGGTTGTGAAACAAAGTAACACGAAAAGAAGAAGGAAAAGACAACACTGACTCAGACGCATGCAGCTAGTGCAGTACGTTTGTTAGTTACGCCAAAAATCTTATTCTAAGCATTCAGATATGTATTTTTGGCCATTGACACCAATAGCATATTCTTGGCGTGGACTATATCTCAAAGAAGCAATACATCAGGTAGCAATCCCCAGATTCCCCCCTTCCTACCCTACACCGCCCACCTCATGTATGTAACACTTGATTGGTAATATGGTGCGTTGCACAACCAACCACCTGTAATATCAGTAACAAAATCAATAGGCAACACATACCTGGCTTTCAACATAGCTTGAGCCATATATTTCATCCTCTGAGTGCAATAAATATGGTCAAGGCCCAAAATATGAGGTGACAAAGGCACAAGACCAGGCACAATTTTTCAAATATTACTCTTACAAACTCAGAAAGTTGTTAGAATAACAATAAAGTATACACTGTGTGGTTTAGAGTGTTCATGTCGATAAAGTCCAGGAAGCATTGTGCCTGTGCGTTAGAGGCAGTGTGTGTTTCCCAGTCTGTAGAAGGGTAGTTAAAGTTTCCCATGAATAGGGTGTTTGGTTGGATGGTGAGTCCTTCTAGTAACTCTAGGCACAAGTTACAAGTTTTGTCGGTCATAGAGGGTGACCAGTAATTGTCCAGGACATGGTAAGGAACCTTGTCTATGGAGATGTGGACGTGAATTAGGTCCAGGGCATCATCCTGTTTGACTAATCTAGAGTTGTATTTGTTGCTAAAGTAGATGTACTGCTGTTGGCCTAAATGTGTGGAAGGCAGTATAACCAAAGTACTTTCTGCAGCTTTAAACCAAGTCTCAGTAACATCACTGTTGTCCACATTCTCCAGAGTGAGACAAGCTTGTAGAGACTTTTACTTCTTTGAGATACTTATTTTTATATTGCAGTATTTATTATGAACATAGTTACCCAACTATCGGTGACATTATTTAAGCATATAACCTTTTTTAAGCATGATTTTTAATATTTTTCTGTGTCAGTAAGTTGAGCTATTAAGCAGAGCCTGAAGTGGGTGTGCCCTTTAGGTCTCCAAGGGAACCTATGGGCAGTGCTTGCTACTGCACATCCTGGGGGGTGGTAAAGGCAAGCGGGCTTCTTGAGACTGGATGTTGACCTTTGTGCATCAGAAGATATAATTAACAGAAATAGACTTAGCTACTAAAAGAATTTCTCTTGTATCCATACCTCTAAACTGTCCAAAATTTAACAAAATGTTCATATTCTTGCCTTATATTTTTGGTCTGTTCAACATAAAATTTGTGGTTTTCTGACAAATCATTGAAGACTGAAGTCAATAAATAATAATAGACATTTGAATTTCAGACTTCATATATTCAGAAAATGTATGTTAATGCAAAACACGATATTCTAGAAACTAAGTTTATAAGAGAAATATTTAAAATAATTCCTTGATTTTGGGACTTTATCCCACCATTACTTTAGGCTTTCTTCCATATTTCTGTCCATTAGAGGCTAAGAGGTATCATACCTCTCTGGTGTGCCTGATTTCATTTCTAAATTGTGCCTTGCAATACGTAAAATTTGTAACGTTGTGACAAAACAGTGAGGGTTAAAGTAATTACATAATTCCAGACAGTATAGTGTCAGAAAATCAGAAAATGCGTAGTAATAAAAATCCTATAATTCCATCAACTTTCTAAGTGGATAATGTCAGTATTTTGAGTGTCCCTGATTTTGGGCCCTTGCACCTGGTTATATTTGGCTTTGTTCCTGATTTTATAGAAAAGAGGTTGAGAGCTATTATATCCCTTGGGTACAGCAGTAAGAATTACTGATATAAAAGCTATACCAAATGTGAAATGACCATAATAAAAAAAAAAAAAAAGCACAATAATAATAATAAAAAAAAAAAAAAAGACATAGAAGAGTAAAGGTCTGATACACACACACACACACACACACACACACACATATATATATATATAGAGAGAGAGAGAGAGCGCGCTAGAGAAGTGATATGTAAAGTGGATATAAAACGTTTACACACCCCTGTTAAAATGCCAGGTTTTTGTGATGTAAAAATGAGACCACAATAAATCATTTCAAAACTTTTCCCACCTTTAATGAGACCTATAACCTGTACAGTTCAATTGAAAAATAAATCTGTTAGGGGAAAAATATACAAAATAAAAAACATACAATACACTGATTGCATAAGTGTGCACACCCTTAAACTAATAGTTTGTTGAAGCACTTTTTGAGTTAATTACAGCTTTCAGTCTTCTTGGGTACACACCTGCCATCAATTAAAGAGACTCTGATTAACCCCAAATAAAGTTCAGCTGTCCTAGAATGATTTTCATGGCATTTACTTAGTTGCCTGCTACAGTAAAAGCTATGGTTCGCAGAAAGCTTACAAAGCATCAAAGGGATCTCATTGTTGAAAGGTATCAGTCAGGAGAAGGGTACAAAAAAATTTCTACAGCATTGGATACACCATGGAACACAGTGAAGACAGTCATCAAAAAGTGTAGAAAATATTGGACAACTGTGACATTGCAAAGAACTGGATGTCCCTCCAAAATTGATGAAAAGACAAGATGAAAACTGGTCAGGGATGCTGCCAAGAGACCTACAGCAACAATGAAGGAGCTGCAGGAATTTCTGACAAGTACTGGTTGTGTACTACATGTGACAATAATCTCCCATATTCTCTATATGTCTGGATGATGGGGTAGGGTTGCAAGACGGAAGCCTTTTTTTACACAGAAAAACATCCAGGCCCAGCTAAAATTTGCAAAACAATACATCATCTCCCAAAAGCATGTGGGAAAATGTGTTATGGTCTGATGAGACCAAGGTTGAACTTTTTGGCCACAAAAGCAAAAGGTACTTTTGGCGCAAAAACCATACTGCATAACCAAAAGAACATCATCCCCATGGTGAGGCATGGTGGTGGCAGTATCATGCTTTGTGGTTGCTTTTCTTCAGCTGGAACTTGGGCTTTACTCAAGGTGGAGGGAATTATGAACAGCTCCAAATACTAGTCACTTTTGGCCCAAAACCTTCAGGCATCTGCTAGTAAGCTGAAGATGAAGAGGAATTTCACCTTTCAACATGACAATGACCCCAAGCATACATCCAAATCAACAAAATAATGGATTCACCACAAAAAAATAAAGTTTTGGAATGGCCCAGCGAGAGCCCACACCTAAATCCAATAGAAAATCTGTGGGGTGACCTGAAGAGGGCTGTGCACAAGAGATGCCCTTGCAATCTGACAGATTTGGAGCACTTTTGCAAGGAAGAGTGGGCAAATATTGCCAAGTCAAGATGTGCCATGCTGATAGACTCCTACCCAAGAAGACTGAATGCTGTAATTAAATCAAAAGGTGCTTCAACAACGTATTAGTTTAAGGGTGTGCACACTTATGCAACCAGCGCATTGTACATGTTTTATTTTGTATATTTTTCCCCTAAAAGATTTGTTTTTCAATTGAATTGTACAAGTTATGTCACATTAAAGGTGGGAAAAGTTTTGAAATGATTTATTGTGGTCTCATTTTTTTATATCACAAAACCTGACATTTTAACAGGAGTGTGTAAACGTTTTATATACATTGTATATTTATATGAGTCTGTGACAGACTATAATAAAAAAAACTAAACAAAATAAGTATACAATAAGTCATTCAAGTTAGACATATAAGAAAAAGAAACAAACAAAGAAGAGGTGTATACACACGTGTGTGTGTGTATATATATATATATATATATATATATATATATATATATATATATATATATATATATATAGATATAGATATGATATGCTGATATGTATATTTATATGAGTCTGTGAAAGACTTTCAAAGTGTCAAAACCTTGAATGCCTGTCATATCAGCAAAATAGTTCATATCACAAAGATTCAAGTTTGCTGTACTTCAAATCTCAAAGATTCAAAAAAGAAAAAAAAAAAGACTTTATTTTTTTGAAGGGCACAAATCCCCCTCTCACCCACATCCCCTGCTAATTATGTATACCAAAGGGCAAATTCCTCAATCCCCAGTGTACTGCAATCTCATACTGAAAAAAACCCAGCATGTGTGATAAGCTGATTTTCAATCAGCTGTACTAGTTTTTTTCCCTTTCGAATGTTGCCATTTCAGTTGCTTGTAGGGAATCCATATATATATATATGTGTGTGTGTGTGTGTGTGTGTGTGTGTGTACAAATATGACTCTGTCATTGTACATGTGGGTGTGAATGACCTGAGATGTACCTGCCTGGACTACATGAAAAGAGACCACAGTACAAGCAGAAAATTATTGATTTCAACAATTGGCTAAGTTTCTGGTGTCATTCTAAGGGGATCCAGTATCTGTCTGCCTGGGATGACATGATTGACAGACTTCGATGCTTTGCCAGAGATGGCCTGCATCTGTCACCCCTGGGCTTCCGGATACTGACCAAGGCTCTTGCGACCCCTGTAGTGCCTTTTTTAGGTGGCATTCCAAAGACCAAATTACCACCATAACAGCTACAAAAAAATGCAATATGAGGGTCATGCTGCTCAATGCTAGAAGTCTAAATCTCAAAATGCACTTGCTGAAAGCACTCCTTAAAATGGAGAACATCAACATTTCTGCTGTAACAGAGACCTGTTTCAAGGCAGCAGAAAGTACCTTTGCAATACCAGGCTATAACTCATTCCACACCTTTCGGCCCCAGAACTTGGACTGAAGCTCCAAAGGCGGTGGTGTTTCCATATTCGTAAACAATGCACACACCTCTGGTAGCCCAACATAACACATCTGAGATATTGCAGATGCAGCTAACATTGGTAATACAGAAATTCAGGTTGTAGCCTGCTATAGGTCCCCAACCATGTCCCAAGACTCACACTCCACACTCCTAAGCACCCTGGAGAATATTAGGGTCCAACCTAACACTCTCATACTGGGCAAATTCAACTATCCCTCCATTAACTGGGAAAACTACTCGTACCAGTACACTTGCCCAACATTTCCTGGAACTTTGGGCTCCTAAAAACAGAGGTGGCTAACTTCATGGCACCCATGCAAATGGAGAATAGTTGCATGACTGCTGAATTATACACCAATGCACTGTATGAACATGTACATAAATGCATGGATCTGCCATACCCAATGAAACCAAGATGCTCTCCTCTAAAAAAAGGAAGCCAATCTAGTGGTCCCCTGCCATAAACAAACTCTACAACAGAAGGAGGAAACTGATGCAGAATAAGGTAAAATCCCAAGACTGGAAAAACTCCCTTATCAGCCTCAACAAAAAGTTGAGATCTCTCATCAAATCCTCTAAAGCTAGCTATGAAAACAGAATTGCAGCAGATAGTAAAGACAACCACACGGCCTTCTATAGTTATGTAAAGAATCTCCACGGCAATACCCAGATTTGCTGTGAGCTACTGCACAATGGTACCTCCTATACAGAGCCAACAGATATTGCCAATATACAGGCTGACAGATTCAGTGCCAGCTTTACCCCCCCCCCAAAAGGACCAATCACAATACCAGTAGATTGCCATGCACCCAGTATTACTGCTGCACAGGTTAAAACAGCATTGTCCAAGGCCAAGAAAACAGCTTCTCTGGGACCTGACAATATCCCTGGCTGTGTTCTACATGAATTATAGAGTGAACTGGCACCTCACCTGTGTGCCCTGTTCAGTCACAGCTTCATCTCAGGCTTTGTCCCTACCAAATGGCACACTACTACAGTCATCCCTCTCCACAAAGGAGGAGCAACTACAGACCCTGGGAACTATTGCCCCATTAGCCTGATGAGTCTGACATGCAAAGCTATGAACGCATCATCATGGACCTAATAGACAAGGCTATAGGGAATCTCCAAACTCTGGATCCTACACAGTTTGGATTTGTGAAGGGTAGATCATACCTGCTCAACTCGGTCGACATCTTTGAGTCAGTCACCAGAGCCATGGATGAAGGCAAGGTGGTTCATACAGCCTACCTTGATCTATCCAAGGCCTTTGGTACCATTCCCCACTCAGTAATCATAGAAAAACTCACTAAGTTAGGCATCAACCCCTATAATCACTAGGTGGGTTGCAAACTGGCTTACAGATAGAACTCACACTGTGAAAGTAGCTGACTCCAAGTCAGACTGCAGACCAGTCACGAGTGGAGTCCCACAGGGTTCGGTTCTGGGTCCTCTCCTGTTTGGTATCTACTTCTCCGAATTCCAGGCTAACACGAAAGGACTCTGGCTGACAAAGTTCACAGACGATTGCAAGTTGGGAGCTATTATTAACTTCCCCAAGTGATGTTGACATCCTACAGAAAGGCCTCACTGAGACCGACTGGTGTGAGAACCATGGCCTTAAGCTCAATGCCAAAAAATGTGCTGTCATCCCCCTTGGGAAAAACCCGGTTCCCTTGAATTACCACATTGATGGCAGTCCACTGAACACAGAAGGTGTTATAAGAGATCTGGGAACACAGGTTGACAGCAACCTTCTTTTGACCACCACATTGCCACTGTGGTCAGAAAGTCCTTCTATGTGGCACATCTCATTACTAAGGGTTTTGCATCCAGGAAGAAAGAGGTCATTGTCTCCCTCTACTCTTCCCTCATTAGGCCAGTCATTGAGTACAATGCCCCATTTGGCATGTACCTCACTAGACACCTGCAACAACTGGAGAGGCTACAAAAGTACCTCACAAAGAGGATCCTAGACCTTAAACACTTGTCCTATATGGACAGACTTAAAAAACTCCAACTATTCTCTGTCTCATATCGCTTACTTAGAGGCGATCTCTGCTTGACTTACAAAGCCATGTCTGGCCCAGCTCTGTTAGAAATGATGCATCTAAAGAAATCCCAATCCCTCCTCACCACACACTCCAGAGACCTCAACCTCATTACCACAAATCAACAGAACATGCTGGAGGGACAGGTTCATAACCCAGAGACTGCCCATGCTATGGACTAGACTTCCGATACATGTCAAGCAAAGCACCTCACTGGCCGTCTTCAAGAGAAATCTTGATGAGTGGATGGGAAATAAAAAATTCACGCCAGGGTTCAATCCAGTGGCTCTACTCGACAGAGGTACTAGGAACTAAGGTCGGGTGACACAATGCCAGGGTAATCCTGTGGGCTAGGCTTGTAAAGGTCCAGGGCCATTAGCTTAGTACAGACCCATGAACCTAAGAACCTGTATATATATGTATATATATATATATATATATATATATCTATATATATATATATATATATATATATCTATAGAGATATATATATATATATATATATATATATATATATATATATATGCATATATATGTCTAGGACTAATGCTCGACGGTACTTTTCACCGAAGGCTTAATGGCCGGGCATACTTACGCGAAAGTGCTTTTAACCGAAAAAGCACTTTTGCGTATGTATGCCTGCAGCCAAAGGGAGTCGTGGGGGAATGACTGTTGTGGAGATCGCACTACAGTGTGGGTAAGGGAATTTTTTCTTTTTCCCCACAGTAGTG
Organism: Protopterus annectens; assembly: GCF_019279795.1. NCBI lineage: Eukaryota > Metazoa > Chordata > Ceratodontiformes > Protopteridae > Protopterus > Protopterus annectens. The sequence goes on from NC_056728.1 coordinate 1,350,857,982, forward strand.
CGATCTCGGAGTGAGAATATTAAAGTAGGGGGTGCAGGGGGCGTAGCCCCCCCCTGCATAAACACTTTTTTATTGTTTTTTTTTTTGACGCACTTTAACGAAAGTGCTTTTTCGGTAAAAGTGCTTTTGTTAAAGTGTGTTCGGTGATGTTGGATTCAGACTGTTGAGCTTTCGTTCAGCAGTCCTAGATCCATATAGATATATATATATATATATATGTATATATATTAAGTTGACAACAGGTCCAACTCAATTAATTTCTTTTATTTGAAAAACAACTTTCCTTTGTTTACAAATTTTATTATATTTTTTGGCATAGTAAACACCAATCTACTTCTAAACAATGGGTCAAACCTACTTATCTTAAAGTTTGACTGATATTTTTTTATCAGTTTTACTTTTTCCAAATTTGTAATGTTAAATGATTACAGAAACAAGGCAAATTCCCACCCTGTTTTATGAAGTACATTACTTCAGTTCATTTTAAGTCTATCCAGTTACAAACTTTCCAGAATTTTCACATTATTCAGTTTCAAGCATACTTTTACACATTTAATCCATTCAGTATTATTTTGAAAATAATTTACTTTGCTCACAAGCATAAGTTAGTCTCTCATTGTTGCCAGTCATAATTTGTTTTAGTCATATGTCACATATTTTTTTCCAGTTTACTGTTATTAGTGTGACATCCTGACACCATGTGCAAAATTGTATATATAAATTAGCTACCACATAACATAACGTCTCTTAAACATAAAGGCCCTGATTCCAAAAGGCTTGCGGTCGCTCACACTGAGAGCAGGTGTTTTGGAATCTGACCCCAGGTGTAAGCCTGCTTATAGATATGCCTTACACTAAAATAAGTCACAATGAGAGCAGGTCTTTTGGAATCAAGGCTGGCCTACACTGAGAGCACCTCTTTTGGAATTTGGCTCACATTGCATACTAAGCACCATTCATCAGATAATAAATTTAACCACAGTATAAAGCCTAAAGCCTACATTTACTACATGTTCCTTTCCCCTACCTTCTTCCTATCCCCCTCTCTCCTCTTCTAACATATTTTGCTTTAATATTTACACTTATAATTACTAACATCTTAAACTCTATTTACTTATGTTAACTGTCTTCTGCTTTCCCTTCCCCCCCCTTAACACTCCTCTTCCAAAACAAAATCTGAACTATTATAACAATGTGTTCATACTAATGGACATACAAAACTTCATTTACTTCTAATTGTAATTTATTCTTAAATCTTTATTATACGTTATACATTCAGAATGTTATATTTATTTCTTTGGCTTTTATCTTCTTTAATTGTATTTATTTTCTACCTTATCTTTACATATGGAGCTTTTGCAGTGGGACTCTTCTGCTAAAGCGGTAAATAGATTTGACAAATGATTAATGAATGGACTGAAATAAATTAATATGACTTTACTTTGATGACAAGTGATGCTAAACACAGCACTTCATTACATAGTAAACATTTTTAATAATCCACTAACATATGTAGCTTGCAATAATATAAAACATAAATGTGTGTTAAAACAGCTTGGATGTGATTAGCAGTACAGAAAAAAAAACATAAATCATTATTTTTTAGGACTCATACCTTATCTAAAATACACCTGTATAATTTACTTTGTAAGATTTCAAAACAAAACACAGGTGGTATAAAGAATATATTTCCACTGGGTTTATCTGATATTAATTCAGAATTAAGTTAACATTTTATGTTTAAAGTCTTTTGGTAATCTGCTGTTTAGCTTATCAAGTTGTGTTCCTAATACTGAAAGATTCATTAAGAAAATGTTTTTTCTTAAGTAGACAACAGCATATAGGGGGAAAACCATCACCACCAACAACAGAAAGAAAGACCATATGTTTCAGTACTTTGAAACTAACACAAACACACACTGACTAATATGCATTACTTAGTTTAACATTTAGTCTAATATATAAATTCTGGACTACCATTATTATATACACTTCATTTTTTGTCTTCCTTTTTTTGTGTGCTTTTTGCCAACATGGCAGCCAGCCATCTGGCCTCCCACTATCAGTCTTGCACACATTCAGTCCCATATGTAGGGGTATCCCAGCAAAAAGGTGAAACGTACTGGAATGGCTGTCTCCCAGGAAGCCATGGAGGTGGTCTGTGCTCTCGTTAGCATCCCAGCAATGAAGGTCTTTCTGTTAAGGCCTTAAATCTGCCCTGGTGGCAGACTTGAGCATTTGGACACATGAAGTGTGGAGTGTCCTGCACCCCCCCCCCGGTGCATGCTTCCATCCACATACTAATGAGGGCTCCTATCACCAGTTTGGGAATGCCAAGCCCCTGTCGTCAGTCCCGGACCTCTTGGCGTTATACAAGACCATGACTGCACTGTGGTGATTGGGTCACTTCCACTGTAATTGATGTGCTAATATCAGCTGCTCACTCATCCAGATCTTCTAGTGTTGGAGCCTCTGTTTAAACTCTGGCTGTAGTCATTGCTTATTCCCCCAGTACCACAAGGTGGGATACTCTTTTTGGCTTAATTGTTTAAAAAATGCATATGATGCACTTTTTAATGTAGTATTTGTATGTATCCTTGCATAACACGATATCAAAATTACTTATTTAGTTTTTAGCCTGTCTATTCTCTCTTTTGAAGTTTGCATTACACAGGAATACTTCAATACATTCATAGAAATGCACATGTAGTCTGTTAGTATCCCTCCTGCTGTTTTTTAAAGTAGAAAAGCTATTAACTTTTATACTAGGTTTAAAGGTTGTTTAATATATATATATATATATATATATATATATATATATATATATATATATATATATCCACTAAACATCTGTGTGGGTTTATGTTAATACACAGTGCATATAACAATGTAATTAAAAATAACCATATTTCCTGAGTATCTCTCTTTTTAATTTCTCCAAGTCATTTGGGTTTCTAATACCATGACAGGAATGAACCCCATTCCTAAATTAAAGTATGAGCTCTTCTGTGGGTAGACTAATGCAAAGGCAAACTATTTTTAAAAGGACTGTTTTTTTCTGTTTACAATTGCATAGTTTGACAGTTTTCAGTTCTATAACTCTGTTGTGTCTTGACCCACATTATAATCAAGGTTTAGTACTAGTGTGACATTACTACATCATAATATATGATTGTAGCTGTCTGCTAATCAAACAAAATCATTTCAGTTAACATGTACATTTTAATTCATTTTGCACTTTTTTCTTTGATATTTACATGGTTTTGCATATGAGGCTAAGGATTTGGAGATGGTATATGATATAGTACACTCGGGTCTACTGGTTCATAGTAGCAGATAATATCTTCCTTCCTCGCTCACTGAAAATGCACTAATGTCTGCCTGTCTGAGAAACATTCCTGGCAACAAGAAGGTGAAATAAATTGTTACAAAGCCTGAATTACTGTGGTACCTGCTAATTAAGCTGGTTGCTTCTCATGGTGCAGTGCATGGTATTGTCCCATTGTCTCTAAACATCCTCCCTGGAGTTTAAAGTTTTATTATTGTGATTTTGCCATCTACATATCTAGAGTTGTTCTTTACTTGGCATTTGGACATTTGAAGTTCCATGTCAGCAGTTACTACTTACTTGAAAGAGAAGCAAAACAATTCCATCTCAGAAGCAATAACTAAAATAGTATACTCTTTTAAAATTGCACAGGTGAAATGTTACATCTGTGTGACAATGCACCCACATACATGATGCGACCAGAAGAACAATATATGAGAAAAACATTTCAAAACATTGAGTAAATGTGTAGGACTGTTCAAAATAATGAGCAAGTGTTACAGTCCCGAAAGTGCTGCCTGGGGTGGACCCCTCCCCCCTTAGCTATGCCACTGATGACCCCTGGCTCTGTAAGATGGATATCCAGTCTGTTTTCCATCTTCTCCCTGTGAGACAAGAAGACTGGCCTTATTTAGGTTTCAGTTCAATGGTAAGATATTTGTCAGCACTGCAATGCCAATGCGGGTGTGCTGTGGCTTTGAAACATTTGAAATAAATATTTAGCACAGCTTTACATTAGTGCTGGCAAAAATGGGTCACCTGCCAGTCAGCAGTACACTACCTAGATGATTTTTTTTTTGATAGTGGGGGAGGGTCAGGATGGTGCTTTGGAAGGGATGTACATTTTCAAGCATCTTTGCAGTGAGTTGGGGGTACCCTTGGCCAACAACAAGTCAGAGGGACCCAGCTGAGTACTGACTTATTTATTTAACATTTGTTGACTGGGAAAGTCCAACTAGGACAGGGCCTATTGTCAGTGGAGCCTGGGGAGAAACACACCAGACATGTCTTTGGAATGTGGGAGGAAACAGGAGCACCTGGAAGAAACCCATGCGAACATAGGGAGGATATGCAGATTCCACACAGAAGACACACCAGCCAAGAATTGAACAAGAGAGCCTTTTGCTGTGAAGTGATAATGTTAAACGCTGCACCACTGTGCTGCCCTTCCTTGGGCTTAGACATAGACACCACAGATAACTCCTTCAGACTTCCTCCACCCAAACTTCAACAAGTCTGGCAGCTAGTTTGGAGATTTTTGTGTTTCAGCAAAGTATGGGTAGGAGACATTATGCAGTTCCATGGCTTGTTGAATTTTGCTTGTAGGGTGGTTTCTCCAGGCAGAACCTTTCTACTGTCCATGTCTGACTTGTTGAAAGGTAATAGGCCTGAGCACCACCTAGTCAGGTTGACCAGATGGATTAAAAAGGACCTTTGGTTATAGTTTACATTAATTCTGAGACAGTTTAATGGAGTTTCTTTTTGGCAGTCCCCTTGGAGCACAGCCAACTACCTTGAGGTTTTTACTGATACAGCTGGGGGGTCTGGTATGGGGGGATTATTTTGCGGGTAGTGGGTTTGCCGAAAGGTGGCTGGAAAGTTGGTCGCTGGAGAGTAGGAGGGACAGCATGTTTCTTGGAAATTTTCCCATTTGGGTGGCAGTGTTAGTATGGTAAGATAGATTATGTGACAAGAGGATCATTCTTCACTCAGTTAATGTCACAGTGGTTCACAGTCTCAAAAAGCATTCTTCCGGGTCCCGGTGGGTCCATTCGGTCGTCAGGCCTTTAGTTGCTGATTTTACAGATTCATTTTTCATTTTCATATGTTCATGTCCCTGGTCATCTTAATCCTATAGCTCACAGTCTTTCCTGGTTTCAGTTTGCCAGGTTTCGCCTCATAGTCAAGCATTCGGATCCAAAGGTTCCCCAATTTCTCTGGGAGTCTGACTAATTGGAGAAGACTAGCATTATCAGTTTTGGTAAATTCTTGGGCCAGCAACAATAGGAAAGCTTTCTTGTCATCTCTCCAAGTTTTCAAAACATTCTGCAGGTCCTTGATCCCTGGTCCCAGGCCATCGGGAGTACAGATGTTGCTACAATTTTAGTGGCTAGGGCCGCAGTGGGGCGATTCACCTCAAACTCTGAGTACACCTGACAGCTTTGGATTGGTTGGACCATTTTTTGGGCCTTCAGGCTGTGTCAGGACATTGGATTATGGTGAGGATACTTAAGGGCCTAGAGGACATGCAGGGACCTTCCCAGGATTCTAGAAAACCTATTGGGAGACAGCTGCTTCCCCTTGTTATTCAAGGTCTTTATAGGACTATTGGTGAGTTTTTCTTGTTTGTTTCCATAGCTACTTTGTTCATCTCTTTGTATGTGGCTGCTTTCTGGGCTAATGAACTTTGCCTTTATCTTTTTTGGGAGAATCTTGGCATCTACAGCGAATTTGTCATGATTTGGCTAAAGAAATCCAAGACTGATCAAGTTGGTAAAGGTCAGCAGATGTGTCTGGACAAGACCAGTGGGCTAGTCATTTGTCCCATGCACTGGGTTAGTTTGTTATTTAATATTACCTCCTTAAAGGTCAGGTTTGGTTTTCACATGGGCCTCAGGCAGGCCTTTTAACCTATCAGATATTAATGCATGACTTAGGCAGGCCTTGGAAGTGAAAGGAATTCACCGACAAGGATTTCCTTCTCATTCCTTTCGGATAGGTCGCACCTCAGACTTGACCATGGAAGGGCAGTCTGTGCAGGGCATTCAAAGACCAGGAAGGTGGGTCTCTGATGCCTTTTTGTCATATATCATGCATTAATTTTTATTTCTGTTGCAAGGAAGGAGGTGATTTGGCTCTTGGGCCATTATTTCATTCAGAGAGCATCCATCCAAGCTTTGTCCCTCCCACACAAGTTCTGTTGATAGTAAGCAGTGGACAGTTCATTCTTTTTGTTTCCCTGACCTTAGTTGGTTTCACTTTTAGGAAAAATGGCATAAAGTTGCAATGAAAATAGCTTGTCCACCATTGTGATAATTCACCTCAGGGGAAATGATCTGGGTCAAGCCCCTCAGAAGGTATAGTTGGCCATAATCTTATCTGATATGGACCACTTGCAGCAGCTATATCCAAAGGTAGTTTTATTTTGGTCCACCATCATCCCTAGACTGTACTGGAAGGGCACTAGAAGGCCCAGTGCCATTGAGAGAGTGAGACATTTTATCAACCACAGAGTCAAGTGGGCTCCTAGCCAAACTGGTTTCCAGGTGATTCAGCACAGTGATATTGAGAGACCGGATCCTGATTTCTATGATTTGGGCAATGTTCATTTAAATAACATGGATTCTGATTTGTTTAATTTGGATATCATTGTTGCTATTTAAAAGTTTTCAGAGTTTAATTAGTTTTCTTTCATAACCTGGAATTTACTTGCAAAGCCATTGATTTGGGAGGAACAGCATGGCACGCCGGTTTGCCTTTGGCCTTATGGCTTCACCCCCCCCTTCTGTTCCCCCCTGTTCTTGTTCAGCATCCTGGGGTCTCCTCAAGTTGGACCCAGATTTGACCAGCGGCTATGTCAAGGGGTATATGGCTTGTAAGTATGAGATAAATGGGTTTGCCACCAGGTCCAAGATAGCAGGAATATTCACCCGCTTTTCTCTGAGGTGGCAGCCGGAACAGGTGGTGTACCCCAACCAGCTTGAGGTGATGGTTCGATGGTATTTGTTGATATGTTGCATATGAATTAATTATGGCATCACTATTCGTTGTCCTTGACAGTTATTTAGTAAAATGTCGTAAAGTCAATCTGGTGTGTTTTATGACTGAGCTTAGTGGACAAATGTATTTAAGAATAGTGACAAATGTGTGTGCACATACACATATGTATGTATGTATGTATATATATATATATATATATATATATATATATATATATATATATATCTAAAACATTTGTTGTTGTTTAGATTCAGACTGTTAAGCCTCAGCCTAATGGCTTTGTGAGCTACAAACCATGCTTCTGTCTAACAGAACCATAAGCAGGAAAATAAACTATAATGATAACCAGTTCAATAATACTTTATGATTTTTAGCAATTCCACTTTGTAAAAAAAATGATGTTGAGGTAATTCTAAAAGGTAATTTGAGAAATCTCTGTCTGACTAGAAAGGTGTTAAAAGGGGTCCCCTTCTAAAGACCGAACCGCCGATCCCCCGACGCAGAAATCACTGACGCCAGATAACCGACAGGTACGTATACCGACAGGGTGATTCGCCGACAGCGGAAAGACCGACAAGGGTAATGTGTGATCGCGACCCGGTAAGTGTGCGACAGTGACGGAGGTAGGAGTGGTCAGGTAAGTGAGTTAGGGTTAGGGTGCAGGTAGGTGAAGTGTGCGTTAGTGTCGGAGCTTGGGCTAGGGGTGGGTAAGTGAGTTAGGGTTAGGGTGCAGGTAGGTGAAGTGTGCGTTAGTGTCGGAGCTTGGGCTAGGGGTGGGTAAGTGAGTTAGGGTTAGGGTGCAGGTAGGTGAAGTGTGCGATAGTGTCGGACCTTAGGGTTAGGGTTTGGGTCAGGGCTAGTGTGTATGCTATGTAGTGTAGTGTGTTGTTTACATTCCGTGTGTCGGTGTTATGGTGTTCGGTGTTTCGCGTTGTCGGGTTTGTGTGTTGTCGGTTTTCTGGCGTCGGTGATTTTTGTGTCGGGGAATCGTCGGTTCGGTCTTTAGAAGTAGACCCGTTAAAAGTGGGTGCCGCCTAAAATTCTGAGGATATTATTTGTAATTTTTCAGAACAGTTTAAATTTAAGTGTGATTAAGAGGACTAGATATTAACTCTTGATACTGCAGTATTTCAAAGGTACAGCAGTGTCAGAGTTAGTATATATAAATAGCAGTCATACTTCCCATCTGTACAGATTTCTGCAGAAAGTCCAGAGTTTAGCCTCAAATTTTGGTCTGTTTCTCATAAAATTGTGGCTTTCTGGTAAATCATTGTGGGTTGAAGTCAGAAATAATCACAGGCATTTGAGTTTCGGACTTCATACCCTTCAGAAAATTTATGTTAATGCAAAACCTTTTATTCTGTCAACTTTTTAAGTTTGTAAGAGTAATATTTAAAAAGAGTCTCTGTTTTTTGGCATTTGTCCTCCATTATTTATGGCTTGCTCCAAGAAGTTGAGAAGTATGGTAGCCATGGCTTGGGAGGTGCAACACTCTCCACATTGAGGAGTATGGGTGGGGGAACCCAAAATGCCTTAAAAGTTACTAGTAATGTTTGGAATGTGTTGTTTTTCATTAGAAGAGTGACCGCCTAAAGCTGCAGCTGCCATACATATATTTAACAGATGTCTTATTTAAGGATAAAACAAAAGGGCAGAAAACAATATTTTAAGCCACAGAATACTGAGAAATTATATTTATCTAGTATTATAATGTAAATGTGACAAGAAAACTAAGTCAATAATTCTGAACTGCAGGGTGGAGAGGAAGTGAGAGCTGACTAAAGTGTTGGAACATGATGTGTTATGACAACCGATACAGAATTGTACCAGAAAAGATCAAACTGTGGCCTTGGTCTTAACAAAGGCAGACTGGGAGGATCAGGACCTTCCAGGTTAATGTGGCATTTACCCACATTGGCCTTACCTTTGTATAGTTTAGAGTAGAAGAAAAGAAGGAAGGATAAGAATACAAAACAGAGATGATGCAATATTTACAGGAGTAGCTTACTCTGAGATGAGGAGAAGGTTGTCTATGAGTTAGGGGTGCAAAGCTATACTGACGGAGTAAAAAAAGGTATGAAGATGGGCTGACGATGGAATATTCAGGAATACAAATAATAGTTTAAGAAAGAGGAAAATAAAAGAAGGGAAAAAAAAGAAAAGAGGGTCAATGTAAATATATAGGCAGGACAAATAGGGCATAAAGAAGGTGGTTTACAAGGGGTAGAGAGGTAGAAGATTATCACAGTGCAGTGAGGCATGCAGAATGTCAGCAAAGAAGGTGCACGTCAAAGGGAAGTCACCAGAAACTGTCAAGAAGAGGAGCAAAAGCTTTTAAAGTATATAACAGAAAAAAATAATGGAAAAAAATGACAGGCTGTGCAGAGCTGAGAAGGAGACCATGGGATATCTGGAAAATCAGAAGAATTAAATGAAGCATTTGCATTAGCTTTGATGAAGGAAACAAGAGGAGGCTGCCATGCTGGGAAGGAGGTAGGTCAAAGTGAGGAGAGCAGTCAATAGATGCCAGGTTAAATAGGAAGGGACTGGAAAGGGAATTGCCAAACCTAATATAGAATAAATGCAGAGACCAGATAAGTTGCCTGGTAAGATGTTCCAGAATATGGCCATTGTGATAGAAACTCCTGATAGAAATCTTCAGCAGGTCAGTGGTTAGTACCAAAGTGCAGGAATACTGGACAAAAGCAAGTATGGTACCCCTGACCAAGGGGGAAGAAGGAACAATCCAGGAACCTGTAGCCCTGATACCCTAACAAAAGATGCATGGAAAATCATCCAGATAATCCTGAGGGAAAGGTGAACTGCTTCTGTAAGACAGAGAAATCTCCAAGATAATAACAAAAGTGGAGTCATGGTCAGTCAAATGTGATCCATTGTTATGACTTGGTTACAGGGAAGTACCAAAACATGTTACTCACCTGGACTTCACCAAGACCTTTGTCTCTGTCCCACACAATTCACTGCCAGAAAAGCTACACAGTTTGGTGTAATACTGACGTTCAGGAGAATGACTGCTACATGGCTGTATAGTAGGATACAGAGGATTAGGATGAGGAAGGATAATGCCAGGAATAAGAAAGTGACTAGAAATTGACTTCCAAGATAGCTGCATACTGATCAACAGCTGTCCCAGTGTGAAAAAAGAAACTGCGAGGTAAGGGCTAGTAATTATGACAGTTTTTGTAAAATTAATTTACTGGCTAGTAAGTACTTCCTGGATGCCTGCAAAGAATAAGCTTAGCCTGAAAGAAAACTGACTAGAAAAGGTGAAGAGAAAGCATTGATTGGGAAAAATCTTGCAGCTGTTCAGCAAAAAGCAGTTCAGTTTACAGCTTTGGTACAAGAGATGGCTTTCAGTCATTAAGAGGAAAAAGATAAATCAAATGTGCTCAGAGATGATTAAAATAAATGAAGCATTGAAGGACTTAATAACTCAATGGCAAAAGGCTGGAAAATGGGAAAAAAAACTTTAAACAGTTATACAGATAAACTGCAAAAATCAGAGGTCTAAATGAAGAAAAGACTGACTATAAGACTGCTCAAGAACAGCTGTTTCAAAAAATGGTAGAGTTAGAGGACAGAGCATGCAAGGAAAACCTGAGTTATGCTGTGCCAGACAAACCTGAAGGAACTAACTGTACTAATTTTATGAAAGTACAAATGAGCAACTGGACTTGTGTTCCACAGTAGGATTTGTTAACTGAAAGGGCACATGTTCTGTATGCTCCAAACTTGGCCATGAGAAAGCAGCCAAGACATGTAGTAGTAAAGATGCAGTCATACCGGCAAAAAGAGTTGTCGCTTGCAAAACTGTTGCAGAAGGCCAAAGTATTAAACATTGGATTCAGTAGATTGTTTGTGGAAAATTATTATTCACTGTATATCAGGCATTAGAGAACCATATATCCCAGCAATCAGGGAATGTCGAGAGACAGGTGTGAGATTCAAACTGCTGTATCCAGCTGTCTTCAAAATGTTTTCCTGGAGGATCAAAGTAATTTTTTGATGCAGAACAGGCTAGGGAGGAAATACAAATGTTTGTCCAACAAAAAGAAAGACATAAAACAGAAGGAGACTCTTCTTCTTGTTCTTCTGTTAATAAAGCCCATAGAGAGATGTTGTTAGTGAAACCTTGTATAATCAAGAGTCAAGAGAGTCAGAAAAAAGCACAGGAGTTAACTAGAAGAATTGGAAGCACCTTGGACCTGAACTAAAGTCTGGGGTTGGGAGATGAAATGAACAGGAAGACCAGCAACACTGAAATTAGTGAACAAATGTGAGACTATAGAGCATCAGTCACATTTGTGAAGTATGGCTTTACAAGAAAATGTGACTGAGAAAGATTGGTCTTTTGTTGACTTTGCTAAATTTGTAGGGGACTGAAAGGCCTAATTCTCACTTCATGTCATTAATGTTTGGAAGGACACTAAAAGGGAAAACAAAGTAAGTGTAAATAAAACAAGTTTTGTTCTGAGAGTGCTAGCAGTATTTATCCAGAGTAATCCCAATTATCAGTGGTTAGATGAGTGAAGTTCACAAAGGTAAGAATCTAAGGTAATTAATACTGACTGCCTCTGTCCATGAGGGACATGGGCACCACCCCAGGAATTAATTTCTGGTCACCCATCCATTGATCTAGGTTGCATTTGAAGAGAGTCAGGGAGCGGCTCTGTTTCACATGAATTGGAAGCTTATTCCAGAGAAGCGACAGCCTCTGGGAGATGTATCTATCTCTCCAGCATGATTTGTTCATGTCAGAGGCTAGGTTAAGATCCCTGGAGAAAGTGACCCTCTTGTAGTTTGATTTATGAATGTGTAGTATTTCCATCAGGGCTGGGTCAGAGACTTTTCTGTAAGCCAGGCACAGGTTACCCCTTAGCAGCCTGTAGGAGACAAAATACATTGACAGGGCTTTCAGTCTTTCCATGTAGGACTTGTTTTGTGTACCCTGTATTTTCTTGGTGAGAAATCTCTGTGGTCTGCCCAGCTGTTGCAGGTGCCTTGTGAGATACATAGAAAAGAGAGCATTGTACTAAATTACTGGTCTGATGAAGGCTGAGTATAATGGAATTATAACATCCTTAAATCTAGATGCCTTTACTTATGAGATGTGCCACATAGAAGGATTTCCTTACCACTGTGGACACATTGTGGTTAAAGTTCAGATTGCTGTCAACCAGAGTACCCAGATCACGTATTACTGGGTCTACACTTAGGGCACTGCTGTCTATAATGTAAATGGCAGGGATGTCAGCTTTCCCAAAGGGAATAATAATGCATTTTTTTTTGCATTTAGCTTTAATCCATGGCTTTGGCACCAATCATTTGTTTGTGTTAACAATTTCTACAGTATATTAACATTGCCGGGAGACTCGATGACTACTCCCAATTTGTAATCATCAGCAAACTTGGTCAGCCAGAGTCCATCCACATTTGCCTGAACTTATGAGAAATAAATTCTGAATAGTAAAGGGCACAGCACAGAACCCTGTGGTATGCCACTGGTGACTGGTCTTTTGCTAGAGGTGAAATTTGTTTGTTTGTGTCTTTCGGCTTTTCCCGGTTAGAGGTCGCCACAGCAGAACTCCGGTCCGCTAATGATTGGCAGTAGATTTTTATGTGCTGGCTTGCCGGGCCTAACGCACAACCTTCACCGAAGGAATGGCTAGAGATGAAATAAAGTAGTAAAGTATTTTCAGTGATGTATGTGATAAAAATACTAAAGTAAACAAGTACTTCTTTGTTTGTTTTAAGAAGTGTAGGCATTATAATGTAAAAAAGGAAGAAAGGTTGTACAAAAGCATGCTCAAGTTAATAAACTGTAATCTTGGGCTATTGAGATGAGGGATGGAGTGTAAAATTCCACTGATTATAATATATTTAGAACTGAGTTGTTTTATTTTGCTTTTCCATGGGTGAATGTCTGCATTGATGCCCTTGGCTTAGTCTAGTAACAAGTTTCTTGTGCATGTATATGTGCTGTAGAAACAAGAGAACACAGTGGATGTGGTGAATAGTTTTCCTTTAGCAAATACATGTTTCAATTGAGTTAAGAAGTCTGCAGCTAGGGGCAGCTGTATATTTTGTTCTTATATTTTTATGCAGATGAGCTGACTGCAGGTCATGCCAATAAATCTCAAAAGCACTGGGCATTGTTTGTTGAGAGAAACATATAAAATTAAAAGTTACAAGGGCAAGCAGTGTAGTAAAAAATAAAGTTGGAAATTATTAGAAGTGAATAAGAGATAGTTTTCCTGGTATTTAAATACCTCAATGCATTTAATTGAACAGTGTAGAATTTAGTTTTATTTAAAGATATCCAGCATATCTTTTCTTAAGGCTAAAAGTTAATGTTTTCTGAAAGCATTCGAGCTGTTTTTCAAATTGAGGAGGACAATAAAGAAAATGCAGGAACAAACAGCAATTAGTGTAAGTAGGATCACAGACTGTAATATAAACTTAAGCATGGATAACATTAATTTTACTTTAGGTAATGCCTGCAGGTGCAGCTGTTGATTTGGTCAATTGTTCCTATCAGGAGGGTTAAACTTCATTATTTGAAGATGTACCTACCTTTGTGTGTTTGCTTTAAGTAAATAGGTTATGGGAGTATTCTGGGTATGTGTTCTTTTGTTTGAAAGTTTTCATTAAAACAAAAAGTCTTGCAAGATGTGACATAGGTTGAAATGAATATGACAAGAAATAACTGCATAAAAGATCAACATGCTAAATATTAGTGCATGCATGTAACACAAAAGCTAAAACTAGACATTTAAAAAAGCTGTTATACATAATGGCTGGGAATAATAACTTCTTATCACAATGGCAACATTTTACATATTATCCTTGAACCTGAGTGGTCTCATGTCTATATACAAAAATACAGAGTATTGAACAATATTAGTAAATGCAGAATGCAAATAGATATGCTACAGGAGACACATTTGGAAATAAGTGAGCATGTGAATTTGATAAAGAAAGGACTTCAGGATAGTTATTCAGTGGTATATCTGGGACAAAGGAAAAGGGGAGTACTTTTATTAATTGCTGGAGATGCTCCAGTAGTGATAAAAGGGGATTTGTAGTAGTAAGTGGCTACTGGAAGGGAGGAGAATTACACTGATATGCATTTATATTCCACCTAAAACTGTACAATGGAGATTAAGAATGTGCTGGGAGAAAAAAAAAACTTTCAGCAGGGAATATTACTTATAGGTGGGGACAGGAATTTGATTTGCAAAAGTGAGGCTATATTTGGTGGGGGGGGGGGGGCAAGGAGGGAAATATAATAAAAGAGGACAGATTTTTGAAAAAAAATATGAAAATATGGGTCTATATTACATGATCAAAGTTTCAAAACTTCGAATCTGATATGGGCGATACCATATAATCGAAGTTTTGAAACATCGAAAATGTAATAAAACACAACAACCTACAAAAACAAAACATTTAAATGCTCTACCCCCCACACCCCCTGCTACATAAATATACCAAGTCCGAGATCGCACTACATTGCAGAAAAGGGAAATCTTCCCTTTCCAAGCTGTATGGAGATCTCCGTTAAAAGATTCAAAGTTTCAAGACTTCGATCATATGGTGTCGACCATATCAGATTCGAAGTTTTGAAACTTTGATCTTCTGATATAGACCCTGAAAATATTTGGTATGGATAAAGTGAATTCAGTAATAGGAGCTGGGAGAGTATTTACATAGTATTCTGAAAGGTACAAAAACTGGGCTAGTCTAGAAAGAAATTATATCTCACAGGAACATGTGCATTTAATTTGAAGTTTTTATATGCATCCAATAACTATTTCAGATTATGTACCAATAATAAATAAATAAAAAAGCAGAGTAATGAAATAAAAATGAAATACTGGTGCTTCCCCACCTATCTGTTAGAGAGGAATTTAAGGAATGGGTAGTGGAAAGTATTTGGGAGTTATTAGGGAAGGTAGAAATTTCTTCAGAAAATATAGCTAGGGAATGGGTTAAAATGAAAACAGAGTTCAAAAATTGGGTATAAATAAAAAGGAAAAGAGATATGGTTAGGAAGTAACAAGAATTACTTAGAGGGACTGACAAACGTTAACATATTGCAGAATAGGGGGAATCTCAACAAACAAGAAGGTATTCAGCTGCAGAGTGCTAAAGAGAACATTAAAGTGACTACCTAGATAATATGCATGACTTTAGAAAGATTGCTGTCAAGCAGCTGTTTTTTTTACATTAACTTCAGAGCACAAAAGCTTTTAACACAACAGCTCAGTCAAAAGAAAATAGAAAGGGTTTTTGCCAAACATAGGGAGCCTATAACAAGGAAAATAACCAGAGATCATGTGAGGTATTAAGAAATATTTTGAATTTTTTAAGAAAATCTGTATAAAGCACAGAAATGTAGAAATTAAGAAAAAGTACAAATGCAAATGTTTATATATCAGTTAAATATAATGGGGTTAGAGGCAGATGAGGCAAAATTATTAACAGTTTAGATAGGATGAGATGAGATAAAAATGGTGATGTATAACCAATCTACAGAAAAGTATCCAGGAATAGATGGTATTCCTGTGGATGTTTGGAAGATAGGAGGGAAGAAAGTGATAAAACTTTGGAAGGTTTTCTTTAACAATATTTTAAAAAGGAGGTGAAGCACCAACATCCTGGAAGAAAGCTGTGGTGGCTGTAATACCTAAAGATGGTAAAGACCCATTAGATCAAGCTTCATATAGACCCATTTCAATTTTAAACTATGATTATAAGGTGTTTACAGGGTTCCGGCGTGTAGCTTGCAAGACATCTCCCTGTGAGCTACATCGCCGAAACCAATTGGCTGCAGCAGAAATTTGCCATAGAGCAATACGGCTGAAAGCATAGCCGCTGCAGCTGTACACTATGCAAAGTAATCCTACAACTGGTGGCGATCCTTACAGACAGCTGCCCAGCCGTATACTAGCAGGGATGGCCATAATAATTCCTTCCATGAAAATACAGAACGTGGTACACATCTAGTACGGCCGTCCCTGCTAGAATACGGCCGGGCAGCTGTCTGTAAGGATCGCCACCAGTTGTAGGATTACTTTGCATAGTGTACATCTGCAGCGGCTATGCTTTTCAGCTGTATTGCTCTATGGCAAATTGCTGCTGCAGCCAATTGGTTTCGGCGATGTATCTCGCAGGGAAATATCTTGCGAGCTACACGCCTGAACCCGTGTTTACATCTATATTGGCTAAAAGAATGGTAAAGGTGTTACCAAAATTCATAGATATGGATCAATGTGGTTTTTGTGGAGGGGAGGTAAATACTGGGAAACATTAAGAGAAGTATGATGATCCAGAGGGAAGCAGAATGCAAGAAAATACTGCTGTTGTTGGTGGGTATTGATGCAGAGAAAGCATTCGACAGAGTAAGCTGGGATTTTATGAGTGGGGCAATGGAAGCATTTGCATTCCGTGACACAATAATAAGGTTAATTAGGAGTATATATGAGGGATCAGAGGTAAAAATTAAAGTGTGTGTGGGAGGTTCTTCTATGATAAGTTCTATTTGAATGAGGAACCAGGCAGGGGTGTCCTCTTTCCCCTTTGTTATTTGCATTATATTTAGAACTATTGGCAAAGAAAATAAGAGACACCGAAATTCAAGGAGATAGTTGGTTTGGTAATCAAGAAAAGTTGTCTTTATATGTAGATGATATTATTTTGTACTTAATAAAATCAAAAAAGGACATCTCAGTGTTGTGGAACATTCTGAGAGTTCCATGTCCTTTCAGGATACAAAATGAATGAAGATAAAACAAAGGCAATAGCTGTAAGCTATGTACCTACACAAAAATGATTTCAGCAATACCCATATTTATGGGGAAATGATAAAATGAAGTACTTAGGAGTATGGCTTGAAATGGATCCTGTTATATCAGCTAAGGATATGTGGGAAGAGCCTAAAAAAGTTAATACAAAAACCTAGAAACTGGAAACTTTGTTTTATGGAAATGGATAACAATTTACAAGGAGTGAAAATGTTTTAGTCCCTTTAGTTTTATACACAGATCAGGCATGTTTTTATCAACCAGAGTAGAAGATGTGGATAAAAGCATATTTATGTATTTACTGACATTTGCTTACCCGGAAAGTCTGGCTGGGTAGAAGCCCATTTTTAGTGGAGGCCTGGTGCGAAAAGCTCCAAAGTATTACAAAACATTTTAAGAACAATAATTTTACAGTCTTTTAAATAATACAAAAAACAACTGCAGTTTAAATAATTATACCAAATTAGACATAACATGAAAACATTGGTAAAAAATAGATACAAGTTATATGACAATGATCTAATAGTTTGAGAATTTTTAGCCAGTTTATAGAGAGATTAAGTGTAAGTTTGTATAATGTTGTTCTTCTTTCGGCTTTTCCCGGTTACAGGTCGCCACAGCGGAACTCCGGTCTGCTAATGATTGGCAGTAGATTTTTATGGTGCAGAGGTGCCAGCCCAACCTTCAATGAAGGCACGCCCATTTACGCATGTCTTTCGAACTCCACTCGACCGTGGAGAGGACATGCAGACTCCACACAGAAGGTGCTCCAGCCGAGAATCAGACGTGAGAACCTCTTGCTGTGAGGCGATAACACTACCGCTGCACCACGTAAGTTTGTTCATAGGTTCATAGGTTCATAGGTTGGTACTAGGCTATCAGCCCTAGGGCCTATACAAGCCTAGCCATAACAATTCCCTGGCTATTTCTTCCCACATTATTTACTTTCCTGGACCCCTGTCTAGCAGGGCGACTGACATGATCCCTGGGGTGAATTTCCTTTCTCCCATCCAATCGTCAAGGTTCCTCTTGAAGATGTCCAAAGAGGCACTCTGCTTGACATGTATGGGCAATCTATTCCAGAGTCTGGGGAGTCTCTGGGCCAGGAACCTATCCCTCCAGCATGTTTTGTTTATTGTGATGACAAGGTTTAGATCCCTGGAGCGTGTAGCTCTGAGATGGGATTTCTTTAAGTGTAGCATGTCCAACAGCTCTGGGTTTGACATGGCCTTGTATGTTAAGCAGAGATCGCCTCTGAGTAGACGATATGCGACAGAGTATAGCTGGAGTTTTTTAAGGCGGTCAGCGTAGGGCATCTGCTTTAGGCCTGTGATTCTTTTAGTGAGGTATTTCTGAGGCCTTTCCAGTTGTTGCAGATGTCTTGAGAGGTACATACCAAATGGGGCGTTGTATTCTATAATGGGTCTAATGAGGGATGAGTACAGTGGGACAATGACCTCCTTTTTTCTGGATGAAAAGCCCTTTGTGATGAGGTGTGCCACATAGAAGGATTTCCTGACTGTTGTGGCGATGTGGTTATCGAAGGTGAGACCACTGTCCACCTGTGTCCCTAAGTCTCTTATCACACTTTCTGTGTTTAGTGTACTGCCACCTATGTGGTAATTCACGGTACATGTTTTTCCCAAAGGGATAACAATACATTTCTTGGCATTGAGCTTGAGCCCATGGCTCTGGCACCAAGCATCTGTTTCTGTAAGGCCCTTTTGTAGAGTATCCACATAATTTGGGGATTCAATAATGGCTCCCAGTTTGCAGTCATCTGCAAACTTTGTTAGCCAGAGTCCCTTAGTGTTGACCTGTATTTCAGAGAAGTAGATGCCAAACAAGAGCGGCCCCAGGACTGAACCCTGAGGTACTCCACTTGTCACTTGTCTGGAGCTGGATTTGGAGTCGGCTACTTTTACAGTGTGGGTTCTATCAGTAAGCCATATAATACAAACAGAAATTGCAATATGAAGTGAGAGAAAAGCAGGCTTATGATAGATTTAGAGAGAAAGAAAGGGGAGAGAAATTGATAAAAGTAAGGCAGTGAGTGAAGAAGGGAGAGTAAGGAGATGTAAGGTATGAATAGGCATTTGTTCACCTTTAGGAAAATAATTTATCCTAGTGTTGAGCAAGACTAGATACATCTTTTGTCTAGGAAGTCTTTCAGAATGGTTTTGAAGGATGGAGGGAGGGTATTGACCTGATGGATACAGATAATGAGTTTCAGGCCTTAGCAACATGTTATGAGTACAAACAGTGCCCAGCAGATTTGATAGATTTTTGGACAAGAGTTTTTAGTCATCGTATCATAATGACCAACTAGAAACATAGTTGTGTTGAATGCTATTCAGAACTGGACAAGCAGATTGATTCTGGATAATTTTATAGGTGGTAAGAAGCTGTGTATATGTTAGTTGATGGGGTAGTTATAAACCCGTTTAAGCTTTTTAATACTATACAGTGGGTTCTGAAAGTGGTATTTGCTGTAAATTTAGCAACTTTTTTATAGATTTTTGTGATGCCTGAAAGTTAATATGGATGGGAGTGCCATAAAGAAGTGTGGGGAGGAGATAAGTAGTGGCAAGTGTAGCTTTAGTTGCATTGGTGAGAAAGTTTTAGGCTCTTAAAGCATCCCTAGTGTTTGATGAGTTTTTCTTATGCAATTTTGTATATGCATGCCGAATATGAGATTATCATCCGCTATCATCCCTAATAAATTTCTATGAGGAGTAACTTCAGTGGTTGTATTAGCAAGATAGAGGACTTTAAATTGTATTTTTTCATGGGAGAGGTTTTTTTTTAGGGTTGAACATGGGTTGTGAATTTCAGTTACTGTTAAAGCTTCCTGAGTATTTCTTTGGAGGTGTGCCATGTTGTCAGATGTGCAAATGAGTGTGGAGTCATCTGTGTACTGTATTAGCGAGGCCTGTTGTGCAGATGTGTGGAGGGTTTTAGTGAGAATGTGCAAGAGGAGGTCACCAAGGATAGAGCCTTGTGGCACACTGGAGGTTGACTTGGAGGTATGGAGAGAGGATGGAGTGCCATTTTACTGACTGATACCTATTGGACAGGTAGCTTTTAAGCCATAGAAGGGTGGGCTGAGTGAGACCTAATAGGGCATTTGAAGTAGAAGTTTGCTGTGACAAACTGTGTCAAAGGCTTTAGTCATGTCTAGAAATAAGAAAGAGACTAGTCTGCCATTATCTCCAGCTTTACTGAGAGTATCTATATAGGTTAGAAGTGCAGTGTGAGTACTATGGGAAGGATGGAAGCCATGGTATGTGTAGGTGGGGGATAGGAGTTCTTTCTGCAGGAGATATTTTACAATTGTTTTTGAATACATTTTTCAAGCATTTTTGAGAAGTGAAATAAGATTGTTATAGGTCCAAAATTAGTAATGTTTGTTGAATTTACTTCTTTGTGCAGAGGGATAATGTGTGACTTTTTCCAGAGACAAGGAATGTGGGATTCCTGAACTGACCTATTTATAAGGATTGAGATAGGGTAGGTGGTGCTATTGACTGGTATTTTAAGGTATTCAATTGGAAGGTCATTAGCTGTATTGAATTAATTTACAACAATTTAATTAAATTAAATTAATTTTAAACAATTAATAATGAGTTGAAGGATTTTATCTAGGAGGAAAAGAGGGCAAGATTCAAGTGGAATTAGATGACCATTCCAGTAGAGCTAGCTGGTTTGGGATTACCTGATTTGAAGGGGTGTTTCAGAGCTGCACAGTTAAGTCTTCTATATATAGCACAAGCAGAAAGCTAGAATTCAAAGTGAAATGGGATGATGATGAAATGGGGGGAAGCTCAAGAAGTAAGGAGAGACTGGGATTTTGGACACAGATCCTTAAGGAGAATATGAAATAACCATACAGGATATTATGTTCTTAAAGTAGCAGAAAGTATACTAAGAACTAAGCTAATATAGGAATGATGAAAGGAGATTCGGGTCTATATTATATCCTCGAATGCTTAAAAAAGCGAATGCTGATTGATCAAACTTATTTTCGCGAAACTGCAAAATATCGAAGCAGCAGAAACTCAAATTTTTTTCTAGCGAAAGAATTCAGTTGTCCGTTTCTGTTGCTTTGGTATTTTCAGTGTTATGGTGGAAAGTTACCGGTCGGATTCAGGTAAGTATGCGATTGTGTGGATGTGAGTGTTAGGGTGATTTAGGTGAGTTAGGGTTAGGGCTCGGGTTAGGTGTTTGTGCGATTGAGTGGACATGAGGGTTAGGGCGGATTTAAGTGAGTTAGGGTTAGGGAGCGAGGGAGGTGAGTGTGCGATAGTGACGGACCTTAGGGTTAGGGTTTGGGTTAAGGTAAGTGGGTAGTTAGTGGTGTGTGCATAGTTTAGTGTGGGTTAGGTATCAGATTTTAGGTGTATGTGTGTGGATTTCTGTTTGTTTGGTGTGCTTGTGTTGTGTGCATGTGTTTTGGATCAGCGATTTTTTTCCCTGGGAAAAAAATCGCTGATCTGACAGTTCGAGATTGTAAGCTTTTGCTTAAATTAGGTTGATCAATCAGCATTCGCTTTTTTAAGCGTTCGATGATATAATATAGACCCGGAGATTCTGCCCATAGGGATGACTAAAATTAGAAGTACATGGAATAGGCAATAACGGGCTGGAATTTTCTGGAGAAAAATGGCAAAGGCACTAAGATAATGAGAGCAAATAATTAGAGAGCAAAAGGTAATAGAAGGGAAAGAGGCCAAGTATACATTTGGACTGCAGGCTAGAGAGTGCCTTCCCCATCAAGGATTGATATCGGAGTATAGGCAAAAAGAATGGAATGGGGGGATCCTAAGTGAAACACCAGTACTGGTAGAGTTTTTAGCTGAATCTAGAATAGAAGCTGCTGTTAAAAAGTAATTAGTAGGGCATATAAAATATTGCATGATAACTATAGGAATCAATCATAGCAGGTTAAAAAGGATTGGGAAGACAGCTTGGATAAACGATTCACAAAGAAACAATGGGAGGATATATGTACGCTTCCTAAATACGCAACAAAGTCTAGAAAATTTAGGATCTTTGCTTGGAAGTGTTCTCATAGGTATTTTTATACCCCAAGTCGACTCCAAAGAATTTTTTCACAGGTAGCTTGCAAAGGTTGGAGGTGTACTGGAGAAGAAGGAGGTAACTGGGAACATATTTTCAGGCAGTGTAATGAGTTGGCAGACTTTAAAAATGCCCTGCAGACTACTCTGTCAGAAATACTCGGTGAGCAAATGGGTGTAACTAAGGAAATTATTTTGTGAGCTGTGATACAGAATCAGAATTGCCTAGACATAGTAAGCCTTGCTGATTTAATTGTGGTGGCTCTCAAAAAAGTAATTATTAGACATGAAAATGGAAATCGAAGTCTAACCCAATTTCACTATAAGTAGTGAATATAGTAACAGAGGTAAAATAACTGGAAGTGCATTCTTTAGAGAAGGGTAGGAGTAAATTACATAGAAAGAAATGCAAATCTTAGTTCTTACAGGCAACAGCATGTACATCAGTAATCAGAAGCAGAGAGGAAGTTGATAGAGAGAGCAGGTGATAGAAATAGTAAAGTATCAAGAGAAAAAAGGGGGGGGGGTGGCTATGGGTAAAAGAGGGAAAATTAGAGATTTTTTTTAATTTGTAAATAAGAAAGGAGAGTAGTAGTTGTTAGAATCAGGTGAAATCTGGGAAAGGGGAATGAGGTAAGTGGGAAAAGAAGGGAGGGAGGTAAATATGAGTAGTGGAGAAATTAAGTAAAAAAGGTATTACGAGTTAGAGTCCTATAGCGAGAATTGCATATGAATTGAGAAGGGGATGTATGCAAAGAGGGTCAGGTGATTAAGTTCACGTCGGTGGTTGTGTACAGGAGCAAGTCCAGGTATTTGTAAAGTGGACTTTTAGGGTGATTTTAAATGGGTGGAGCTGTGTAATAGATCTGATTGTTAAAGGTAGCTTGTTCCAGTGGACAGAGGGAAGATAGTTGCAGAGAGTTTCACCAATTGATTTTTTAGGTTTATAGATGTCAAGGAGGTTTTGGTTGGTGCTTCTAAGTTTTCTGGTTGGGAGGTAGTAATTTAAGGTGTTGGAAATTTTAGGGCAGAAGGAGGGGTTGTAGAGGATGGAGTGGATAATATTAAGTTGATAGAAAATAAGTTGATTGGGGAACTCAAGTCAGTTCAATGCTTTCTTTTTATGTTTTTGTTTATGTTGTAAGACATTGCCTAGGTAAATACCATTTACACAACTTAAGCATGGTCCATTTTTTAGTACATAATAGCATTTTATTGTATAGTTAGTACAGTGCTAAAACTACACATGATTAATTCGGAAGAGTTTATATCAGTGTAGGGATGTAGGCTTTAACATTATGTGTTTAGTATACCAAGTACAAATGGAAAGAGATATAAATTACTTCAAGTTTATATTTATTTGTACATCTTGGTTTGTCACTCGTCGGGTGACAACTATTTATAGAAGTTTTTAGTTATGCTGTGAGTCAGTAGTAGAAAGGTAACAGAACAAAGTGTACATGTTATTGGATTGGAGAGAAATATTTTCCATTAGTGTTTGAAGGAAACTTCATCTTGGATTGCTTTCAGGGTACTTGGTAATATATTTAAGTGGTCAGAGAGATATGAACTTGGGACTTTATATGCATGTTTGGTGTTGGCTTTGCTTACCAGAGCTGTAAGTAGGGTGGGGTGAAGGAAGCATCCGCTCTGGGAGCAAGCTTTTAGGAAGAGGGATTGGCAGATGTCAGTACTGCATTTGTTGCTACTGGTGATGCTCAGTGTGTGTGGTAGTAACCATAATTGGCTGCTAGTTACAGTTGTGCCAGTTACATGACCACAGAAGAGCTTTTACTTTTGGTTGTCAACTTTGTTTTGTTTTATTTTTGTTTCTCAACTTTGAGTTGAGGAGTATGCCGCTTTGGGGACCTGCCAAGGGTACTAAATGATCTAGCTGCAGTTATGTTGCTTACAGTGTTTAGATGATATTTAAATAGGCACAAACAAATCACTTTTATCACTTTTTAATAATTCTTTCCTGTATCGGTGTTATCTCTTTCCTAGTCCCTTTCTTCATCCCCTGTCTATTTCAAGATTATTCCGTTTGTGGGTTCTTTGTTCTCTTTTTCTTTGCTGACCAGCATGCAGCTATATAGCACTGAATGGGGATTATACATTCAGTGACTCAGGGTCAGACTAATTGTATTTAAAGCTGAGGATGTATCTGGTGTAGGGTTCGCCCTCCCATTGTGATTGAGCGAAGTATTAAGGAGATACCTCTTTCACAGTCTGCAGTTCAAAATGGATTTAAAATAACATTTTAATATGCACAAGTATCTTTCACGTCATCTCATTCTTCCAAAAAATTCTATGCCACACTTCACTAGTATCTGAAATGGTAATCTTTATTAGTTTTCATCATATCCCCCTTAGACAGTATCCAGCGGAAGATTGCTGAAGCAGACGTATAACCTTTTTGTAGCAGTATATTATCAGAAAATAGTGATCTTACTTTTACTACTATTTCTACACATTGATTAAGGACTTATGACCTTGAGGCCAGTTAGGTTGAAAATACTTATTTCGGTAATTACAGCAATGTTGTAAACTGAAAGAAATATAAGTCTAATTAATTTATAGTAAATGGAGTATTATGTGGTATATTGGTGCCCTTCGAATGATCTTCAGCTGCTCTTCTTCTCTTCCCTGGCTGTACCATCTTCCTAGTTACTGCATGATATGAAGGAATGGGAATGGTAAACCCTCACTTATAACCAGTGTTACCCTCTCCAGCAGAGCCCATCATTGTTAGGTTCAGAAAGGAGAAAATGAGGGTGGCCAAAGCTGGCAGTATCATATGAGCTGACCGATGTGCTAAACCTTTTTTCCCAAGCCACATCCTCCTATGTTCTAATATATTATTATATTAGACCTGGTTTGCAATGAAGGGATATCCATCCTTTTTTGTGACCTTGGTGAAATGGGCTGAGTTGTTTCGCCTGGGCCATAGTCAGCACTTCATCCAGCTACACCACCAGAGATAACGATTTGTAATAAATGTAGTACTTTTTGAACTATATTCACATGTTTCTCTTTGCCGTGTTTGTACCATCATTAGGATCTGAGGTAGTTCAGTATCTTTCAGAAGCAGCCAAAATGAGCCAACCACATTTGTAATGTTCCTTACCATTTACCACACTAATTCCTTCATGCAGACAAGCAGCAATACCTGAATGAGATAGACATTTTATTGTGTCATAAAAAAAATTACTTCAGCTTACACTGAATCTGTTGTTAAATTACATGGCATGTCAGCCTGGGCATAACTGAAATACTGAATTAAAAAAATGTTGGTAAAGGGGATCACTTTTGGTGATTTTAGCTGCTCTAAAATGCAGTTACATTGTCTGTTTTGTTCCCTTTACCATGTGCTGACACGTTCTTCAAATGTCGAAGAGTGAGAGCAGAGTTTGTCAGAAGTGCTTTCAGATCACACATAATGTGTTATGTATCTTTTCCTTCTGTATTTACAAGATGCAATACTTTAGTTTACAGAGCTTCACCCTCATCACTACCATTAACACAACAGTTTTTAATTGCTACAGAGAAGTAGACCAAACTGATCAAACAGTATATACTGTCTGCTGTGCTGAATAGTGACTTAAGTTTTAAATCATTAGTTCTTTATAGGTAAAGCACCATCCATGAATAAAGGACAAGCTTTTCCATGGTTGGAGTGGACAGTAAAGTTGAAATAAAAGTCTGCCTGTGTCATGGTCATAGAGTTGAAAAAAGGGACCAACACCCTTCAAATGTCTCGATTATGGTGAACTTTTTCATAGGTAGTAAAACAAACAATTAATCCCTATTACTACATATGTATAGCCATGATAAAATGTGCAAACATCAACTTTTTCTGGCGTGATGAGATCCATGTCAGCATCAAAGGGCTCAATAATAGAGCAGCAGAAACTGATGGATCTATCTAGAAAAGAAAAGTATGCCTGCATCTCATTCAATGCGTAGTCAACAAAAAAGGACCCACAATCTTCAACTGACTAACCTAGGTGGACTTCTTCACAGGTAGTAAAATAAATAGTAAGTGCCTATTACTGCAGATACACAGGCATGATTATATGGGCAACCTGATAATTTTTCAGGAGTGACAAACTCTGCAAATACATTAATGGGTACACTGACAGAGCTGCACAAACTGAGAAATTTGTCTAGGAAAGTATGCTAAAAAAAAAAAAAAGCACAATCTTCAATGGACTTTTTTCATTATGCTTTCTAACCAGCAATAAATGTTTTCAGTACTTCTGCAACTGCACACTGATTTAATTCACAAATCATCAGATGTTCATTATTCTCACTGCTGCAGTAGCCTTTGACTACTTTGGCTGTATTTTGTCCAGGATACAAGAACCAGCCCTTCTTCAAAAAGTTCTGCCTCCTTCCCACACCTACACTCTGACCGCTGATTGGCTAGCCCCTTGGAGCGAAATCAGCAGTCAGAGTACAGGCAACTTCAGTACTTTCTTGCCATCTTGACAGAAAGCAGCTCTGAGGCTTCACAGAGACAGCAACTGGTTACAAGATTCATTTCTAGCAGATAAGTCCTCAAAGGGAAACCCTTTCATGGAGAAATATTGCCTTTTTAAATATTTTATTTATTTATTTTGACATTTGTTAATCGGGTATGTCTGACTGGGAGAGAAGCCCATTTTCAGTAGAGGCCTGGGGGAAAAGCCCCATACAGATAGACAAATTACATTTTACAATTTATCAACAACTGTATAATAGTAATAACAAGTGGTAGAAGAATACATTGCATGTAACTAGGAAAAGTATCTTAAACATAGACGTATGATGCGTGTAGTACAATTAAGACTTGGTTACTCGTTGTGCGACCATGGTAGGGCTTGAACCTACAATCTTCTGATCTGAAGTCAGATGCCTTATCCAGTAGGCCAAATTTTTTCTTTTTTATTTTATGAAGAATAGTGGCAATTTTATTAATATCAGAAGATATTTGTAAGAAGCTGCTAGTTTTAGAATGGTGCTTATTATTGAATACTGGGGTTGCTTTATGAGAACAATGCACTACTTCTGAGACTGTTTAACTGAAGAGTAAGGATTTAAAAATTGGTAAGTTTTTTTTTTTTTTTTATTTGCTTAAGCACTATTTGAGTGTTTTGGTGCTTGTGTACACTTTGTGCCAACTTACCTTCATTATTGTACTGCTTCAGACATTCTGCTTGAAGGTGTTATATTTAAGCATTGGGAAGTGTATTTTAGGGCTAAAAATGTATTTTATATTTGGTGCTTGTGTGCACTTCATGACAACTTATCTTCATTTCTTGTTTTCTCTCAGTGGACTTTCTGTGAAAGGGACTTAGGAGTTCTGACAAGGTTTTTGTGTACTGCTTGTGCTTTTTCTTTTGAATTTTGACAAATTGTGTGGTGACGTCTGTGTGTGTGTATGTGTGTATGCTGCTTGTGAACACTTGTTTGACAGCTTATCTTCCAACCATCTCTTCCCAGCAACACTTGCCTGCAATCAGGTTTCTTCCTCATTTACAGCATGTAGTCTTATTTCGGTCATGCTGTTTCTTCTTCTATTGTACCTAGAAAGAAAGAAAAAAAAGCAACAGAATAGGAGTCCTTGCATACACTATGGGCTTAAATGGTGCCTCAGCTGCTGGTGGGTGTCTCTGTAGTGGCTATCCATTTTTCTTTAGACTGCTCACTGGTTTCTGTGGGTTCCTCTGGTGTAGTCCCTACTGCCACCATGGACTGGAGGTTAACCATGTCCTCTGGGCTGATCCAGTGTCCAATAGGGGTATGAGAGAATAGTCTTCTTTGGGTCTGGGAGTTTCTTTGGGAGATTCTTTTCAGAGGGGCCAAGGAACGACATCTCTTGCCTTAGATAAAGTGTCATCTCTCACTCGATCTCCTTCCAGGGATGCCCTAGAAAAGGTGAAACCAAAGATTAGACATCACTTTTATTTTTCCTTATGGGAGGGAGACATCCCCCCCCCCCCGGCTGGATAAACTAGTGTGCCTGTTCATAAGGATGATTTTCTTACCTTAGCTAGAAGTTTTTGAACAGAAATCCATACCAGAAGACTTACTATGTCAATTTATTCCTGAGGAAAATACATCAAGAGGATTCTTTTTTTTCCTCAGATAATTTTTTTATTTCAAAAATATAACACAAAAGGTTTTTGTTTACAAATAAATAACAATAGACTAATCGTTTAAGCTAGGTTAAGAAGGGAGGTGATGATTAGTGATCAGCAGTATGGTTTCATGCCAGGAAAGAGCACTACAGATGCGATGTTTGCTCTGAGAGTGTTGATGGGGAAGTACAGAGAAGGTCAGAAGGAGTTGCATTGTGTCTTTGTGGATTTAGAGAAAGCATATGACAGGGTGCCTAGAGTGGAGTTGTGGTATTGTATGAGGAAGTCAGAACTGGCAGAGAAGTATGTAAGAGTGGTACAGGATATGTACGAGGGTAGTGTGACAATGGTAAGGTATGAGGTGGGAGTAATGGATGCATTTAAGGTGGAGGTGGGATTACATCAAGGATCAGTTCTGAGCCCTTTCTTATTTGCAATGGTGATGGACAGATTGACAGACGAGATCAGACAGGAGTCCCCGTGGACTATGATGTTTCCAGATGACATTGTGATCTGTAGTGAGAGTAGGGAACAGGTGGAGGAGACCCTGGAGAGGTGGAGATATGCTCTAGGGAGAAGAAGAATGAAGGGTAGCAGGACTAAGACAGAATATATGTGTGTGATGAGAGGGAGGCTAGAGGAATGGTGAGGATGCAGGGAGTAGAGTTGGTGAAGGTGGATAAGTTTAAGTACTTGGGATCAACAGTTCAGAGTAATGGTGAGTGTGGAAGAGAGTTGAAGAAGAGAGTACAGGCAGGATGGAGTGGGTAGAGAAGAGTGTCAGGAGTGATTTTTGACAGACAAGTACCAGTAAAAGTGAAAGGGAAGGTCTACAAGAGGGTAGTGAGACCAGCTATGTTATATGGGTTGGAGACAGTGGCATTGACAAAAAGGCAGGGGTCAGAGCTTGATGTGGCAGAGTTGAAGATGTTAAGATTTGCACTGGGTGTGAAGAAGATGGACAGGATTAGGAATAAGTATATTAAAGGGTCAGACAAGGTTGGAAGGTTTGGAGACAAAGCCAAAGAGGCAAGATTATGTTGGTTTGGATATGTGCTGAGGAGGGATGCAGAGTATATTGGGAAAAAGATGCTAAGGATGAAGCTGCCAGGTTACATGAAAAGAGGAAGGCCTAAGATAAGGTTTATGGATGTGGTGAGAGAGGACATGCAGGTGGTTGGTGTGACAGAGCAAGATGCAGAGGACAGGAAGAAATTGAAACAGTTGATCTACTGTGGCGACCCCTAACGGGAGCAGCCGAAAGAAGAAGAAGAAGACTAATTGTTTAAGTATATACAATATTTACATTTAGCCTGACACAAGTTGACTTCAATAGTATTAGAGTTAAACAATTGGTAATAAGTCATAACATTTGATATGCATGTCTTCAGGAGAAATCTGAATCTGATTGTAAGGTGTCTATCAACGACAAAACTTTCTTCCATGAATTAACTAATGGCTTAGGAAATATTCTTAGTTCTTTGACTTTTATTTCCATTAATGCAGTCTTCTTCAATAGGCATAAGAAGTCTTTCTTAGTGGTGCTGCATTAGAATTCCATTTACTGGTTATACATTTTCTAGCTGTTGCTAGTATTGTCCACAGTAGATATAAATTTGTTTCATTCATAAAAGGACCTTCATTTATATTCAGTAAACTTATATCTTTAGTCATAACAAATGTATCTGTAAAGATTGGTTGTAAGAGATTTTGAATATCATTCCAAAATATTTTAACCTCCATACAATCGTAGAAAATATAAGACTAATCTGCCATAAAGATCTGATGACATCTCCAACATAACCCTTTACTAGAATAATTGATTTTTTTGAAATTTTATCAGCTGTTTGGAATCATTTATAATAATATTCATCAAGAGGATTCTGACATAGAAAGATATATTTTTTCTTTGTCTTATTCTCAAGCCCAAAACTCTGATTCAGTGGAAAGTTTGTCCTCCAGTTCCATTACAGGAGTTTTCCTTTTTTAAGCCTAGTTTCAGAGTGAATGATGCATTTTTGTAGGAAAAGTAGATGTTCACCCCAAAGTAAACAGATATGATAAGCAGCAAGTGGATTTACCTCATGCTACACCAATTTCCCCTTTTATACCAGTCTTGGAGGATGTGTTAAATGCTGCTTGTGATAACATTGACCATTAGCCTTTAGTCTCCAAAAAAGGCAAAACGCCTAATAGCAATCCTTCCCCTGCTGACACGAAGGTAAGGTAGCGGATAAATTTCATAAGAGAATTTCCTTTTTCCAGGTTAATCTGTCAGGTCTTGATAGCTTGTATGATTGCTCTGCCACACTTCTGTCAGAATGTATTTCCTTTAGGAATTCTACAATTTCTAGCCTGTCTCTGGTGTCTAAACATGCTCTATAGAGTGTGTATGATTGTGTAGATACTATGTCTAGGACCACTACTGCTGCTACTGTTTTGATATACTTGGGAACATACTAAAAAGTTTTTGAATGAGGCAAAGATTTTAAACTCTGCTTTAGACAAGGAGATTTAATTTGTCCCTGCTGTGACTCATGTTCTGAAACAGTTTGATGCAGAGTGAAATTAATTCAGGGAGTTACTAAGATTTTCAAGCTCCATGTTAAAATTCTTAGAAACCCTCTGTTTTTTTAAAAGACAAAATAATCAGTCCTTGCCATAGTTTGGCAGACAGGGAATAAAAGAGATGACAGGAAAGCAACAAACAAAAACAAAAAAAAAAACAGGGATCCTTTCAGAAAAAGGGACTGACTATGCCTTCGGAATGACTATGCCAGCATTCCTCCCCCTCCCCTCTTATCCCTACATTTCTATGTCTGCCTCATAGACTGGCTGTCGGTATTTCCCTTTAGTAATAGTTTGTTTCAGACTCTTGGGTATAAATACTGGTTCAGGAAGGTTACAACAGTTCTCACTGGATACACATACTTCCTTTCAGGAGAATTCCTCCCTACCCTCTGAACCAAGCAAAATGTGTTGAAGAAGCCAAGGAAAACAAACTTACGCTAGGAGTCATACTGCCAGTGCTTTTAGACCAAAGATAGCATGCTTCTACTCCAGAATGTTTTTGGTTCCAAAGAATGAGCTTTCCTGGAAACTAGTTCTAGAGCTTCCTTTTTCAATCAGTTTGTGAAAGTACCAAAACTCAAAATGCTGACCCTTCAGAGTCTGTCACCAGCCACTTCTCTTGGGTTTTATAGTAACATTAGACCTAAAAGATGCTTATCATCACATTTCCATAGCCACAGATTTCAGAAAATTTCTCAAATTCTGTGTCTGGGTCACACTATCAATTTTCTGCATTAAGTTTTGAGTTAGCTGCAACTCCTAAGCTGTTTACAAAATGTCTAGGTCCAATCTCTCAAAGCACTTCATTACAGTGGAGGTGAGAGCTACTGAGCAGTAGTCATTCAAGCTTGTGGGTGGAGAATTCTTGGGCAGTAGTATAATGGTTGTATTCTTGAAGCACTTGGGTACTGTGGCCTGATGCAGAGAGATGTTGAATATGTCCGTAAGAACATGTGAACAATTCCTGAATTCTGAATATGTCGGTAAGAACATGTGAACAATTCCTGAATTATGTTCCCCAAACTTCCAATAGTTACCAAGTGAAGCTTGCTTTCATTCAAATAACTTCTGGGGTGTATAATGCCAGTCATAAATCAACCTCAGGGAGGGTGGCCTAATGGTTAAGATGTTTGCCTTACAAACACAAGGTGCAGGGTTTGAGTCTCACAAGGGATAATTGGCTAGGCTTATAATGGCTTGCAAGGGCAGTTAACCTATGAACCACATTTGCTGGTCTTTATATTTATACCATTTAGTCTGTTAGCTGCTAAGTCAGTAAAATAACATCTGTCTATCCAACTATCTGCAAAGACCTGTAGCACTGTAGCAGATGAATAGTTATTTAATTCAAAAATCAGTAATTCATAAAGTGAGCTGCATCCACACCAGAACAGAAGAAAGTTTTCCGATATCTAATTCCACACACAGTAGAAGTAAAGGAACCACAATTATTAAAAGAACTGGACATTAGTAAACTTTTATTTCCAGTGAGTAAAATAAGATATGTCAGAGCAACAGTGTAGTTGAATAGTGATTTCATTTACACATCAATAATTTTGCAGGCATGGTACACCCCAATATCAAGACTCAAGGAGAGTAAGTCTTTAAAATGCTGAGACATGAATTGCTGAGTCCCAAAATGTGGAGACCAAATGTCTGAAAACTCAGACATTTATATAGTAAGCCAAAGATTGCCATTTCTCAGAATTTCCCTTTTTGATAGAAGTATAGTGACCTCAGAGTTGATATATATGTGAAGTATTAAAGTAACAAAAGGGAATAAGCTAATTGAATGGCATGGTAGAAATTTCAACTTATATCGCTTATGTAGATTATTTGATTATTGTTACAAAAAAGAAAAACAAATGGATAGTGAAAACAAATGAAATGGAATATTACTTGGAGAAAATTGGTTTAAGAATTAATAAAGAAAAAAGCAAAGGGTTTGTAGATCATGATACAATTGCAGAGTTATGCTTTCCTAAGCAGAAAATGAGCCTGCTAGGTTCAAAATATGATAGGAGAGAAGTAAGTTTTCAACAATGGAAACTATATTGATAGATACTGTATGTATAGTGAGCAGGTAGAAAAGTTTCAGATTATCCAACAAGAGTTAACTTTCATGGGAGTGTACATTTTCCTACTATAGTGTAACAGTATTGCAAATAATGTTTTAATTTCTTTGTGGAATGAAACTAAATCCCACATGTAGAAGATTTTTGTACACTGATTATTTTGATTGTGGCTTGACTTTAAAACAGCTTGTTTCTATGACATTTTACTGGATAATAGGAAAAATCAAAGAACCCACAAAAGATTACATAGGACACATCTTAGACATTAAATATATAGATTTCTGACACATTTGAAAGAAAATAAAACTATATGAGAGGCAAAAAGTGAATGCTTATTATGTTCTATTAAGGAGGTGGAATAGCTTCACACTAGATGGTAATATAGTCATAAAGAGTGGTATGAAAAAAAAATCATTGATATATATTATTATACTAATTTTTGGAAATATAAACAGCCCGATGATGGAGACTATAAGAAATGGAAAGAAAAGGTTTAAGAATAAACATGACATGAAGGATTTTGTATGGAGTCTAATGTTAGAATGTTTGTCAGGAAAATGATTAGTGAAATATAAGGAACTAGTGAAAGGTTATATACATATGGTAAAGTGGAAGAAACTATGGAACATTTTCTCTTACTATGTGAGACAGTGTAGAGCATATGATGAATATGTTAACATGAGTTTAAATGTGACTTTTTCACAAATTAAGCATGCACATTATTGTGTATGTTTTTTATGCAATAAATAGGAAAACAAGTTGACAGATTAGATTAAATTATTGTAAGTGCTTTATGGATAATCTGGAATATGAGATGTAGGAATTATTATATAATCAAATGTTAGATGAATATGGAGTTCTTAAAATAAAAACAAATCTCACTGGCGCAAGGAATGGGGATGGTGAAAAAATGGACTTTAAATACTGTATATTTCAAATGAATGCATTTTTATGTGTAAACAATTTATAATGTAAATATGTATGATGTTAATGCATATATAAATAGAATACCCAAGTCCTTTTTGGAAAGTGCTATGCAGTCTTTTACATTAATTTTTGTTACCACAGGCTGAGACAGACCAAACCTATTTTTTAATGTCTCATCATATTCACAAGAGGAGCATTTTTGGATGCACATATCCTTTAGCACCTTGCACAGACAACAGATTGAATATACTAGAGTTAATCTCTCTTGTCAGGTAAATAAACACTTGGGATACCATCAATGAACACTGTTGTTGTTTGACCTTTCAAAGCAAACCATTTATATCCATTCTTAAAACTGAAAGGGATGAACATAGCTCAGCTCTAGAGATGTAAATCCAGAGATATTACTCATGTTATTGGGAACACAAACAAAATATTTAATCAGGGGATGGCAAAGTCTCATGGATCTACTCCTGCTTGTCTCCTGGTTAACCTGTTATACACTTCAACCACTAACTTTACCTCTTAACCTTCACAGGGGCTCATTCCTTCTTTAAGCACATCAAGTCTATGATGGAAACGTCAATTGATTAAATGCACTTTCAGCAAAATTAGCTCAGTGAAAAAAATTACACTGAAATTACTTTTTCTGAACCTTAGAGATAATTTTTTTTGCAGGGGGAGGGGCCACCTTGTACACCGATGTGGCGGACACCCCCTATCGAAGTTATATATACCTACTCCGATGTTGGACAATGATGGAGAAAAAGAAAAACTCTACTGTTAGTGGATGTTGTTTGGAATAATTTCTCT
Source organism: Protopterus annectens (assembly GCF_019279795.1). Classification (NCBI taxonomy): domain Eukaryota; kingdom Metazoa; phylum Chordata; order Ceratodontiformes; family Protopteridae; genus Protopterus; species Protopterus annectens. The sequence goes on from NC_056728.1 coordinate 1,350,892,443, forward strand.
GCCAAACTGACTTTCATTGAAATTGACTGTTTCCCATCTAGGACTAATCATAATGTATTTACATAATGTATATAGTTATTTTCCCATCTTATTTCTCCAACTATTATTTTACTACTGGATGTGTTTACTGCTCATTATCATATTGGTAAGCATACACATTTCCTGTATCACATCTTCTGGCACTAAATTGCTTCAGAGATAAACTACTTCTCAGCTGTAACTGACCATTACTTCTCTTTATGGGTATATTCATTTCAGATAGTCCATATTTGATTGAAACTGAAACACTACCAAACACTGATTGTAATAAAACAAAAAAACAACCAGCCAGTGACCAAAAACATTTTTTGTGTCACTGGCTAGTCCATATTTTATTGCTTGCTACTACTACACTATCTAACTCTGTTTAATTTTATTTACTATTTCAAAAATTGTATCATATTATTTTGCAGATTCTTTCTTAGTATAAAATGTTAAATGTTATAAAATGTTAAATTGTGCCAATGGTTCATACTGATATTTTGCTGCCTTAAACATACTGTAATGTATTAAGTAGTTCTGATAAGTAATTTATTATGCCTTCTGTTTGACTCCACTGTTTGTTTGCTTATATTTATTACAAACTACTAGTGGAGCTTTTCTCCGTGGACCTTCTCTTAGAAGAAGTTCTAACGCCCATATGGATTTTCCTGGTAAACAAATGGAAATACATAAAATAAATAAAGTAACTGATTAGTCAGTGGACTGTTCACTGTTCTAACTTCAAAGCACAGTTGCAGTTACGTATATTAACACTTGATAAGCTTTCGGGAATTACTTTATTTGTTGGCTTTTCCTGTCTCTTCTAACCATTTTGCTATTTCTGAGTCACAAGTAAGAATGACTCTTTAGGCTTGGCTGTTTAACTAATTAAAATACATTTTAAATAAACAAGTATCCAGAATTGGGCCAGCTGCATGATACTACACTATTTTTCTGCTTCCTTCAAGCACTACCTACCATTTTTTTTTCACTTTTTCCACAGTAAATATTTCTGATGGGTCTTCCGTTTAGGGTGGGAGTAAGTCCTGTTGTTAATATCATGTGTTTATTATTTTGTGTGGCAGAAATTTTTGAAATCAGGTGTATGTTGGTAAATGGAGGCAAGATGTAGAAGAATTCCTCCTGGACTCACTATAGCAAGATGGCAACAACTAATTTATCCTGAATTTAGTCATACCTATATTCAGATTAACCATAGGGAAAAAGGTACTTAGTAGATTTGGTTCTACTATGAATTGCCAACTTCCACAAAGTTGATGATCTGAAGCACAGAGGAGTGAGAAAATTAACTTTCTTTCTTTCTTTTTTTTTTCATGGGGGCAAGCCCCCCCCCCCCCGCCACAACCCCATATTTATATATAACCAGCTCTATGGCTGCAGCAAGTTGAATAAATGAGGAATATCCCAAAAGAAGTGAATCATTGCTGGCACACACTTACAAATCATACCTTCAATGATTTCCTATGAAAAACAGGGCTCAAAGGTCTGCCTTTTGATGTTTTTTTTCTGCAGGCAAATGAAACTTACGGAATTTCACCTTGACCAACTGTAGAGGGCAGATCTAAAAGAACATCTAGAGGAACAATCACTATTTTCTTTATTTCTTTAGGGATGTTGGCTAAACAATACACAATCGTGCTCTTTCTATTATATAAATGCATAATTTGCACATTTTCCTTTATATATACCAGTCTCATTGTTCTTTACTTTATCTGAGATAGTTATTCGTTATGTATATTTATGTTTGTAAATAAGCTAATTTTTCTGTAAGTCTGAAATTGTAAATACCTTTCTCTTACTCTTTACAGGACTACTACAAGCAAATTATGAAAAAAACATATTTTTTATCTTGCCATGAAATACTGCACCTCTGATAGCCACCTGTAGCAAAATAAGTACTTGTTCCTAATTTTATTTATTTTTTATCCTTGTCTGCACTCATGGGGGCAGACATCCTAATTTTTTTGGAAACCTAAATCTGTCCCATAATGCACTATGAGGGCACAGATTCTGAGAACAAGTAGCCCTACCGTTTTTTATTAGACTAGATTTCCATTCTCTTAGAATGAAACACCTGAAAAAAAAACTGCCAAGTGTGAGAGTCTGCAGATCATGTGTCATTGACTGGTCTGCACTGAGTTTTACAAATGTTGTCCCTACTGATGTACTACACATTCTCTGAAAGAAGCTTGCAAAAGTTTCAAAAGATTACTGAGATAAAAAAGACTTTTAAGAAACAGCAGTTTTGCAAGTTTCATTTCCTGGCCAAGTTACTCCACCCATCTCCCCTTCCTTCAATGAGGTAGAGTCTCACATTTCCAGCCTGACTAGATTTAACTAATTAGTCAACTTTTTATGACAATAGACATCAAACAAATCACAGCTTGGTGTGCCACTAAAACTGTTCCCTCATATGTCTCCTCACTTTTGAATATAATTTCCTAGTAATTCTTTCTAAAAAAGCACACACACCAATTCAGAGTTTAAGCCAATCTAGCCATTTCTTTATATGTGCGCAGTAAAATATTCAATTGGAATTGCATTCTAGCGGTTCACGTGGTTATCTTTGTATAGTTATTCTGTTATAGTATAATGTGAACTATGGTATTTAATGCCAAGCTTTACATAACAATAAAACATCTTTCAGTGTCTTCTTAACAATGACCTTCCAAGCCTCTGATGTGACCCAGTACTTTCTGTTGCTATTGCTTTATGTAGTTTGTCTTAGTCATAGACTTCTAGCATATCTATCATCCTCTCAGCAACGGACTTATGTAGAAAGTTTCCAAATCAGATACTTTTGAAAGCAGCAATGCCACTGAAATCAGGGACAGTGACTGGTATGCATTATTCCTCAATGAGGTAAATAAAATTGACTTATCCCTGCTGCTGTTTTATGACTGCTAAATGGTAGTCATTGATCTGGTGTTCCAGTACCAGCGTTGCACACAATGTATTGATATTTATTGAAATAAGTGCAAAACTAGTATTGCTATGGCTTATGCGTGTGTGTGTGTGTGTGTGTGTGTGTGTGTGTGTGTGTGTGTGTGTGTGTGTGTGTGTGTAAAAATAACACAGATTTTTATTTGTGCACACCCAATAATGCCAAGGCACATACATTGTTCTTCTGGGTATCAGTAAAAATGCAGCTAACAAGTAATTACATTTCAAAAGTAAGGCATAAAATATATCACAGTACATTCAGACACTTAGATCTTGTAGGATTTTGGTGGCACCCACTCCTCAGATTGTATAAATGGATACAGCAAGGCCCCCCTTAATCACCTTGACTGTATGGTAACTCCACAAAAGCTGTTGCTGGTTGCAGAAAAATGAGAAATAAACGTTTTACTTTTCTGACTATACTCCTTAACCTGAACAGGGCTGCCATATCCTGTTAGGATAAAGCTGATAATGGCCTATCCTCTAAACAGCAACCATTTTAAAACCAGCTCAGATGTGTGTTTACAGAAAGTTGATGTAGGTTATGGGGGTTCTGGGGATTGTGTGGTTATTACTACTTTAATTTTCATCACAGCAAACCATAGAGGCATGCACAGGAGGTCATTATAGCCTGTATTTGGACTGGGGACAGAGTAGTCATTGTTTCTTTGACTTTTCTCACAGACCTCAGAGGTGTACAAAGAAGGTGTAGCTTGTATAGAGACAGTGTACTGTCTAGGAGCAACAAAGTAGATTACATTACTGTAGTCATTATGTTTTTTTCACTTTCCTCACACTCACACATCAGACACATATACAGGTGGCTGCCTTTGGAGGTTAGGGTGAGGAGTCATGCTAAGTATAGGTATGTCAGCAGTCACTTGAAATACATGACTATGGCAATTTGAAACTCTGCTTTCATCCTAGTCTAATACCAGAGGGATGCATAGGCGTTGACTCTCTTTTTTGGGGGAGGTTAGGGAGGCAGGCTGTATTCCCAGACAGGACCTGGGCATCCTCACATCAACTGTCTTGTTATTTTTTGTGAGCTCCTATTTTGTCAGCTTTGAGCATTAAGCATTGGGTACAACTTAAGTGTTCCTTGAAAGAAAAAAATAAGATGAAATTATTTTCTTACTCATGCTATTTGTCTAGAGCACTGATTAAATGCATCAGAACAAATGGTTTAAATGAATAGATCTCGATTTCTGTTGTGCTTAAACTTAGAGCTGCTTAACATTATCTTTAATTTAAATTTTGATGTAGTAATCAACCTATGTTTTTAAAGTATATTTTTATATGTTCATTTTTTATTATTTATAGTCTTCTCATTTATAAGATTAAAATTTTATTCATGTGATTTTCAAATTAAGTCACATGACTTTAAATTTGTATTTAAAGGATTAATATACTTTACTCAACGGTTCTGAAGAAGTCCCACTTTCAGGGATGAAAGTGCTGAAGTGCAATAATATGTTGTTTTATTTTTTTAATTTTTAAGTGTCACAGTGTGTGGTTTTTCACTTTGGTCAATTAAATATACTTTTTATTTATTACCCTGGACTACTGTTGGTTCATTTTTAAATTTCAGTGCCTGACTGAGGTGATGTTTTGATTTGAGGAATCATTAATTGGTGGTTTTGCAGCATTTGACACTACGTGAGCCCTTGTTTCTGATTCTTATTTCCTGAGTAGTTATTACTGTCTGTCTTGGTCAGAAAAGGTGTGTTGAAAGGGTGCAAGGAAAGCTGAACCACACTGAATTTATTTCCTTAATCATAATTTCTGTTCAAGCCATCATTAGATGAAAAAGTTGAGTAAAAAAAAATCACATTAAAATGTACATCAGAGCACACAGAAAGTTATGGCTTCTTGAAAAAGCTGAAGAGTAAGGCAAATTTGAGAAAAGGAAGAAAAAAGTAATGTGCATAGAATGGGGAGGCCAAGATGTGGGGGGGGGGGCGTGCAGAGGGGACCACTGGAGTATATGTGTGTGGTGGGGGTGCTAAAACAGTAAACAGTGCCTAGGGTATAATTTCACCTAAATCCCTCACTGTACATAGAGTTCTTATAATTTATCATTGTTTTAACTAAATACCAGTAACTGTGAATATCCCTTTGTCAGATGGCCCAAAATAGTGTATGTCAGCCTGTTGCAATATAAGAGCACTGTAGCTAAAGGTCATTCTGTGTGTACTGCTCCTAAAATTTTGCAGCATGGACTAAAAGGTTGACTAGGAGGGATGGCAGTTAAATGGTGATATTTAGACTGAAAGCGCCTAGGCGGCCCCCAACTTGACACTTGCTGATGGCCCCCAAAATGCTATCACTGGCTCTCCTTGCAAAACTGCTCTTTGTAAAGTCTTTTTTATCTCAAGTAATTTGTTGACACTTTTGCAAGCTTCTTTCAGAGAATGTGTAGTACATCAGTAGGAATAATATTTGTAAAACTCACTGCAGACCAGTCAATGATGCATGATCTGCAGACTCTCAGACTTGACATTTTTTTCAGGTGTTCCATTCTAAGTGAATGAAAGTCTAGTGTGACAACAAATGGTAGGGCTACTTGTTCTCTGAATCTGTGCATTATGGGACAGATTTTGCTTTCCAAAGGAATCAGGATGTCTGCCCCCATAAGGGCAGAGAAATATAAAAAAAAATAAAATTAGAAGTGAGTGCTTATTTTGCTACAGGCAGCTTTGGGAGGTGCAATATTTTATAGCTAGATACCGAAATATATATATTTTTTCATCATATGCCCGTAGTGGTCCTTTAAGTGATTTACATTGCAAATGTGCAAAACTAATCCATGTGAAAATGTTAATATTACTGCTTATGTATGCTACTGCATTTCAGTGTTGCTCATTGGAGCCTGGGCTATGTCTGAAAAAGGTCAATACATCAGCCAGCCCAACTGGTTAGCAAACAGCAATAAAATAAATAAATCATATTGTGACTTCCAGTCACTATAATGCACACGAAAGTTGCATTACAAGGCTTAAGGAAGAAGGTTAAAGTAATTTTGTTAATTTCCATATTTTAAAATGTACACAATAAACATAAAAAATAGGGCTATATATACATTGCAGAAGATTTTAAGATTTAACCATGCATTTAACACTTCTAATATACATAATAATCAAGAAATATAGCTGAAATCATGCATTGTTTGATAAAGTCTAAATAAAAATAATGATACTTCAGTTGTGATATGTTTATTATAATTGTGATCTCAAAATGAACATTTTAGAATGGAAACAAGGACACTCACATGCATTTCGAAATGTTGTTACAGTGTTGCTTGTTTACAGTAAAACATCTTAGCTGAGCTAACAGTGCTCTGGAGTACTATGATAAATTAGTAATTTAGTTTGATGATCCTGATTTATTGTCCTTGACTTTTAGAGTGGCAGATTAGAGCAAACCCTTAAGTAAAATCATCGATAAAATATCCATATAAGTCTGAAGGGTAAGATCATGAAGTGGAGAGTCATCATTTATTAAACTGGCATCTGCCACACATTTTATTTTTTTCCACTGAATGGCTAGATAGCAGAAAATAAATCAAAACTGTCACTATAAATTATGGAAGAGCAAGAATAATTCAAATTATTAAAATATAAACTGTTTCCACCGGGGACTATATAACTATGTAATATTTGCTTATTATTTTAAAACTGCTAGGTGCTCCTCAGTACTTCACTTACATAGCAAAGCACTTACATAGTAAAGCACAAATCTGAAATGCATTCTGTTGACAAAATTGCCATCAGAAGACTACTGAATTCTAAATATAAAACGTTTTTCAAACAGGTTAAAGCCAATGTCTTTAATGCAATGTTTCTGCTCTCTCTCTCTCTCTCTTTATATATATATATATATATATATATATATATATATATATATATATATACACACACACACACACACACACACACACACACACACACACATATATACAGGAAAAACTGGTACTTGTGAGCAGCAAAGCTGCTCGCTGAGAATCCTAAAAAATCAGGAAAAAAGAACCATGCACTGTAAACAAGCTCAGATGAGACATCAGAGTAACCAATTATAACTTGTTTAGAAATGAAAACTTCTTTATTGAAAAACAAATAGATGAGTACTTTTGCCCATAAATGAGCTTCATCAGATCTGACAAAGCTCATTTAAGGCCAAAAGTGCTCGGGTCTATATCAGAACATCGAAAGTTCACATTTTTGAATGCTCTTACATCGACCCCTAATCAGCAAATGCTGACAACATCGAACATTCAGAACAGCAAATTTTTTCCTAGGGAAAAAATTTGCTGTTCCAAAACACATACACACAACACAAGCACACCAAACAAACAGCAATCCGCACACATACACCTAAAATCTTACAGCTAACCCTACACTAAACTGTACAAACACCACTAACTATCCACTTACCTTAACCCAAACCCTAACCCTAAGGTCCGTCACTATCGCACACTCACCTCACCCACACCCTAAACCTAACTCACCTAACCCGCCCTAAACCTCACGTCCATACAATTGCACACATACCTCCCTCACACCCTAACCTTAACTCACCTAACTCACACCCAATCGCACACTTACCTGAACCCGTAACTTTCCACCACAGCGCTGAAAATAGCGAAATGCCAGAAATGGACAACCAAATTCTTTCCCTACGAAAAAATTTGGTTATCTGTTGTTTCGCTATTTTCAGCATTCACTGAATAGGGGTCGATGTAAGAACATTCGAAAATATGAACTTTCAGTGTTCTGATATAGACCCAAAGTGCTCATCTATTTGTTTTTCAGTGAAGAAGTTTTGATTTCTAAACAGGTTATAATTGCTTGGTTACTGTGAAATCTCATCAGAGCTTGTTTACAGTGCATGGTTCTTTTTTCTTTCTTTTTTCATAATTTTTTAGGATTTTTAGCCAGCAGCTTTGTTATTAACAAGTACCAGTTTTCCCTATTGTCTGTTGTTTTTCCTTATGGGAGGGAGACATCTTACCCCCCCCGGCTGGATAAACTAGTGTGCCGCAACACAAGGATCTGTTTTATACATACATATATATATATATATATATATATATATATATATGTACATATATATATATATATATATATATATATATACGTAGATATGTGTGTGTGTGCCTCAATCTTATATATATATATATATATATATATATATATATATATATATATATATATATATATATATATATGCCAAGTGACAGTAGAAAACCTACATTCTTTCCACTATTTATTGCATCATAAAATTTGATTAGCTATTCAAATCTGTGAAGCAGCTACAAAATCATTGTACTCAGCTAGCCTCCAGTGACATGTTTGTGTTTAAAACATGGGAAATTATGTGAAGAACCAGACCACTCAGTGGAGTAATTTAATTTTAGGTTATTACGCCAAAAGTAAAATTAGATGAAAACAGGCATTTCTTAGCAGGAAAATGTAATTTAGACTTTTTTCTCCCAAAGAGGAATGTTCTGTTATTCTGCTGTGATTAAATTCTGAACTGTTGAAGAGAAAAAAAGGTGCTGTACATTTAGTTGTGCTAGCTTGAGATTGTGGAAAGTCCAAGTACGAAATAAAACTGCAAAGAAATTGCAGCACACACACACATGCTTACCTTAGGGATACAGGCCATGCAGACAAATTTTCTTTACATGCAAATTCCAATGAAAAACATTTATTTATTTATTTTATTTTGTTTTTACAATTGTTGACCGGGCTATGCTAGCTGGATACATGTCCATTGTCAGTACAGACCCAGGGAGAAAAGCTCCACTATGAGTACCAGTAACAAACAGTGCAGTACTAATGTAGACAAAAAAAACAAGGGGCCAGATTCAGGAAGGCTTACACGGAGTTCAAGAGTAGTGTAAGCCTCCGTGTAAGCCTCCCAATTCAGGTACAGCCCAAACCTCCGTGTAAGAGACAGCTAACACGTCTCTTACACGGACTGGGCGTGGAAATGCTCAATACCTCATTTGCAGCTCAAAGATATGCAAATGAGGTATTTGAGTGATCCACGAAGCTGAAACCAGTCCATGTAACGGACGTGTTAGCTGCAGAAATGTACTCAGCTGACAACTGAGTACATTTCTGCAAAATCAAAAACGGAGCTATGTCAGCTCCAAATAAAGGGTGCATATGTTTCATTAAGCATGCCAATGGCCAAATATGTGGCCATTGGCATGAAAAAGTGTTGCAAAAATATGTTATATAACTTTTTTTTTTTCGTGAGATTATGATGTGTAACTGCAGAGTACACCCGCGCAAACGGGGTGCGCTACCTAAAACTGAAAACCAAAGCTTATAAGCCCACAATTGTGGGATTTATGTATCACATGGAATGTCAATGGAGGGACTTGCAGACCAAAAACAATATGGCCTCTGTTTAGTGGTTGTCAAGGGGGGGAAGCTCCGTGTAAGACATGTAACTAAGCATTACTAGGCAATCCTATGTAAATGAGGGTTACAATACTGAATCACACTGCCACATAGGTAATGAGCACTTTCTGAGTAGTATAAGAGTTAGAGAAGGGGGAGGAACAGAGTAAGAGGTAGGTGACATCACGGGGGGGGAGGATAGAAACAAATGTACCAGATTGGAGGGCAATGTAAGGTGACAGATGACAGACAGACATCAGGGAGGGAGGTGTGTCCCAACAGAACAGTAGGAAAGTCAAGTAATTGAGGGTATACGCTATCCCTACACTCAATGTTTCTTGAAATACGTGCATGCGCGAGTGTACGCACGTGTAAGGCAGGTTCAACATGTGGGAGCGTGTTGCAAACCGTTTACAATGGTTTGTGCGGGCGTGCATGTGCGGAAGGCAGTGTGCGTGCGTTTTAACATGAATCAGCCAAGTTCACACCGTGTAAGGATGTGTGTGCGCGTGTAACACCGTGTAAGGATGTGTGCGCGCGTTTAAGTGACTGTGAGCGTGCTTAAGCTGGTGTGCACATTGCTCCCCTTGAGGAAACAGAGAGGAAACAGGAAACAACCAAAATACAGGGAAACTGCCAGAGGATACTGCTGGAGTTAATTGGTGGAAACAATTGGAAGCAGGCAATTACACAGGCAGACTAGAAGCCCAACCCAGCACTTAAAACACTGCAAAGAGCAGTGCAGGGTGTTTCTTACAAGAGATACTGCAAGAAAGTAAGCTATCAGAATTGAAAATTGAAAAAAGCTGAACTCAGAGCAGAAATGCTAGGGGCTGCCATAGCTGTTATAATCAGGCATAGGCGAATTGCTGAGGGTGGTGACAATACAGATGCTGACAAACAACCCAGAGTGAGGAGAAGGAGAAGAGTATACAAGCCCAGGGTCACCTACCATGGTTTACATGAGCTGGAGATAGTAGAGCGCTACAGAGTGGACAGAGACCTTCTGCAGCAGATTGTTGAGCTGTGCAGGCCACATCTCACACACAGAACCAACAGAGGGGAACCCATCCCAGTGGAAACCAAGGTATGTGTTGGCCTAAGAATACTAGCAACAGGTACCTTCCAGAGACCAACTGGTGATATGATGGGGATATCACAGGCATCAGACTCCAGGGTACTGCACCAGTTCCTGGATGCCATGTCAGCACATGTCAGTGATCATATATATGTCCCTAATGACCGTGAGGTTGTGGCCAGCAATATGCGTCTCTTCCAGCAAATAGCGGGATACCCTGAAGTGCTGGGTGCAATAGACTGCACACACGTACGCATCAAAGCACCAGCTGGTGAGCGGGGTAGAGCCTACATTAACCACAAGGGATACCCCTCCATCAACTGCCAGGTCATGTGTGATGCCCAGGGCATAATAATGAATGTGTGTGCTGGCTGCCCTGGGAGCTACCACGATTCCCACATCTGGCATCTGACGCAGCTGTACCAATCATTTGCCAGTGGGGACTTCCCACACGGACACCTAGTGGGGGATGCAGGTTATGCACTTGAGCCATGGCTGATGACACCCATCAGAAATGCACACACACCTGAACAGGAACGCCATAATGAGGCACACGCACAAACACGTAATGTCATAGAGCGTGTGTTTGGGCTGCTCAAGTCACGGTTCCGGTGTCTGGACACATCTGGTGGAGCCTTGCAGTACACACCAACTACATGTACCCAAATGGTCATGATATGTGCTATGCTACATAATATGATCCTGCGGAAACAGCTGCAGCAGGACCAGCACAGGGCTGGGCCTAACATCCCCCACCATTGCCAAGGCCACCACAGGCAGAGGGTGACTCGGAGGAGGAACAACCTGACCTTGTCCCAGTAGGCAGAAGGAGGCGTGCCCAGTATGCCCTGGCCTTGGCAAAGAGGCAACGCATAGCACATACACTTGGTCAGTAGGAACACTGGGACTGTTACCCGCTCTGACTCACTCATATAGTAACAGGGATGCCTAACATGACACAACCTGCTTCCAAACATGTACAGGGAGTGTAGTATGTGCATCCGACAGAGGCAGCCCTGCAGCACCACCTGAGGCATGAATGCCATGTGTTAAGTAATGTAATACCATGTACCATATGCACACCTGAGGACCCGACTAACATCCACCCTCACCAATCATAAACCACAAAAAACACAAACCTAGCTCATAGGTACCACAAGGGATAGGAACCTAGATGTAATGCTACCCAATGCCAGAAGTATAAATGCATGCAGTGTAAACGCACACAGTATAGAGAATGTAGATATCAGTGCTGTAATAGAAAACAGGGTCAAAGCCCACATCAGCACCCTGACACTACCAGGTCACACCTCATACAGTGATGTACATGTGCAAAAACATGGAACAAGCTACAAAATGAGGGTGACTATCAATAAATGGCATGGCTAACCACACACCCATGTTGGTACCACAACAAGAAGCAACATGGATTAGCCATGGTCAAATACCAATGGCTAAAACTGACTACTACTATATAGCTTGCTGCAGACCACTGTCCTAATAGCAGGAACTGCCCCAGGCCTACTCTGGCAAAATGAGTGTCAAACGAAATATTACTGTCAACTCGGGTGCCCAGGTCCCTGATAACCTCTTCTGTGCTTAGAGGATTGCCACCTAGATGGGAACTAGGGGTAACCCTGTTGTTCCCGAAGGGTATGACTATGCATTGTTTAGCGTTTAACGTAAGGCCATGGCTCTGGCACCAGTTATCCGTGTCTATGAGACCCTTCTGAAGGATGTCTGTTGCAGATGGGTTTCCAACTATGGCTCCCAGTTTGTAGTCATCTTCAAACTTTGTCAGCCATAATCCTCCTGTGTTTGCTTGTACTTCTGAAAAGTAGATGCTGAACAAAAGTGGGCCCAGGACTGAGCCCTGTGGGACACCACTTGTGACAGTTTTGGAGTGTGACATGGCACCAGCAACTTTGACCCTGTGTGTTCTGTCACTTAGCCAGTTTGCAACCCATCCTGTGATGTATGGGTTCACATTTAAGCTGGTGATGTTTTGAATGATACCCGAGTGGGGTATTGTGTTGAAAGCCTTTGCCAGGTCAAGGTAGGCTGTGTGGACTGCCTTGCCCTCGTCAATGGCCTTGGTGACTGTCTTGAAAAAGTCAACCAAGTTTAAAAGGCATGATCTGCCCTTGACAAAGCCAAACTGGGTTGGATCCAATGTCTGCAAGTCCCCTATGTCTTCATTTATGATTCCCATTATGATCCTCTCCATAGCTTAGCAGACCAGGCTTGTCAAGCTGATGGGATGGTAGTTTCCGGGGTTGGTGGAGGCACCTCCTTTGTGAAGTGGGTCCACCATTGCTGTATGCCACTCCTTGGGCACATATCCTGAGGTGAGGCTAAGATTAAACAGCTGCCCTAACTGCGGGTTTAATTCCTCATTGAGTTCATGGAGCACACAACTGGGAACACCATCTGGTCTCATGGATAAAGTGTTTTTCGCCTTGGATAGAGCAGTTCTCACCCCAGCATTTGAGATGTTTGGGGGCTACAATCCTCTGGTATAGATATCCCTCCAGTTGGGGGGGAGGGGGGGGAGAAATCTGCACTGAACCTGTCAGCCAGTATGTTGCCAATGTCTGTAGGTTCAGTGATATTTACATCATTCCGAACTAATTCTGAGCATATCTGGGAGTTCCCTCCCAGGTGTCAAACATAGGTAAAAAAGGCCTCATGATTGTCCCTTGAGTCCTGAGCGGGTTTACTCTCAAAATTTGCCTTGGATGATTTTATGGGGGAACTCAGTGTTCTACTCATAATGAGCAGGGGTGTCTTCCCTTCTACGGATTTCGCTCTATCTTGTAGTAGCTCCTTCCTTTTGTTGTAGAGCTTGTTTATGGCTGGGGTCCACCAGACTGGATGCTTGCCTGTGGTACAAAGAGTCTTTGTTTTGTTTGGGATTGCCTGATCCATGCAGTCCTGGAGGTGCTGGTAGAAGGCATTTGTAAGTGATACAGCGGCCTGGGTAATGGTGTCCGCTGGCTTGGGGGCCTTGAAAGAGACCACACCAGTCTTTAGAAGTGTGAAGTCGGCTTTTGAGAAGGTCTTCACTGTTGTCTTTTCTATCTGGGGTGGGGGTGGGATGTGGACTCCCACTGAGATTAGTTCATGATCTGACTTCACCAATGATGGGTATACTTCTGGTGTTGAACATTGTGACCCCATGTTCGTGATGATGAGTTCTAGTATGTTGTCTCCTCTTGTGGGGATGGTGACTAGTTGTTACATGGCATTTGAGTGTATGAACTCTAGGAACCTTTGGGTTAGAGTGTTGGGGCTTGAGTAGTGATCCCAGTCTATATTTGGATAGTTGGAATCACCCAGTATGATGGTGTTCGGAGATACATTTATCCCCTCCAGTGTTTTCAGGACAGCTGTGTGAGGTACCTGAGTTTGAGAGGGTGGCATGTAACATGCTACAAACTGCAGAGCAGTCTTGCCTACGGTTACTTGCACCTGGATGGTCTCCGATGCATCGTGTGTTGCCATCAACCTTGGGGTGAGGGTGTCCTTGATGAATATGGACACCCACCCTCCTTTCTTGGTGTTGTCCGGATTTTGGGGCCGGAACGCATGATATGAGGTAACACCCGATAGTGCCGGGGTGCTGTCAGAAGCCGTGAACCAGGTTTCAGTCACAGCACAGACATCAGTGTTCTCCATACTGAGAAGGGCGTCGAGTGTGTGCAGCTTGAGGTTGAGACTTCTGGCATTGAGCAGCATTACCCTTAGTGTTTTTCCTTTTCTGTGTTCTAGGGTGGTAGGTGTAGAATCTGATTCTTGCATAAAAAAGGCACAATGGGGGTGGCAAGAGCCTCAGCCAAAATCTGGAAGCCCAGGGGTGACAGGTGCTAGCCGTCCCATGCAAATCAGCGTGGCCTGTCCAGCATGTCATCCCAGGCAGACAGACATTGGACCCCCTTTGAATGACACCATAGTTTAAGCCAATTATTACAGCTGATCATCTTGTCTCTGTTTATGTGGCATCTTACTTGGTGAAGGTAGGATACTGCTCAAGGTCAGGGTCATACCTGCCTGGCCTACATAATCAGAGAGATCCTCTATGTCTCTTTTCATGTAGTCCAGGGAGGTACATCTCAGGTCATTCACACCAGCATGGATAATGACTGAGTCAGACTTGTACTTGCAGTAGAGTGACCTGAGTGCTTGCATTATGTGGTGGATTCCAGTGCCCAATAGTCAGCTTACTGTGACCTCCTCCATACTCGATCTGGTGAGCGGGACGTCAGTGTGTCTTACTATGGAGTCACCTATGACAGGTGTGTCTGGCATTGTGTTTGGCCTTAAGGGCTGTGACTGTTTGGCACACTGACTCTGTGGTCTATGTGTTGCATGTGCTGTGCCCTGTGGAGGCAGTTGTGTGGGTGTCTGCTGTGGTGGCCTCTGCTGTTTTGGTGGAATTCTGATCAGAGCCTCCGAGTATGTCTTTGTGTGTCTATGTGTATGATTTTAAGTTGTGATAGTGCTATGTGAGACTGGGTTTGTGGTGTGTGTGGTTACCTTCACCTTCTATCTGGTCTTGCTAGTCCTATGTTGAGAGAGCTCAGCCTCCACTTTGGCTATATAGTTGCATCTCTCGCATGTATTTGTGTTTTATGGGAGAAGGAGAGGGTTGTCAGTGTACATGAGGCAATTGTAACATTGTCTCAATATTCCCAGGTTCACCAGCTGAGCAGGAGAGGACACTAGCAACTGATCCCTAGACATGCTAGAAGGAATAGACAAAACAATGTTGGAATACAGGGAGATATCAAGCCCCCCAAACCACATTATAGTGCTTGACTGACAATACCTACACATAGACCATAGTGTCATAGTTTCATAGTTTACTACTAGGCTATCTGCCCTAGTGCATGTATAAGCCTAGCCATAGTGATGTGGCTATTGCCACCCCTTATAGTGGTAATAAGTGTACAGAATAGATTCCGAATATTGTGCCTCTGACTTAGTAGTGACACATTATGACCCCCTTATGTAATTGAATAACATGACTGTGCCTCTGTCTAGTCTGTGCCTCTGTCTCACATGCAGTTGTCCAGATGTCTCTTGAAGAGAGTCAGTGAGGGACTCTGTCTAACATGAACTGGGATACTCTGCTAGAGTGTGAGATGCCTCTGAGTTATGACTCTGTCCCTCCAGCATGTCCTATACATGTATGTGCTGAGGTTCAAATCTTTAGCTCTCATGGTTCTGGTGGATTTGGATTGCTTGCAGTGGAGCATGTCCACCAAATCCTGATTGGACATGGTCTTGTATGTCAGGCACAGGTCACCTGTAAGTATGCAGTATGACACTGAATAAAGCTGGATTTCCTTTATTCTGGAAGCATATGACATGTGTTGTAGACCCCTGATCTTCGTGGTAAGGTACTTTTGGGGTCTCTCCAGCTGTTGCAAGTGCTGGGTGAGGTACATACCAAATGGGGCTTTGTATTCAATCATGGGTCTGATAAGGAAGAAGTATAGTGGTACAATGACCTCCTTTGATCTGGATGGAAAACCCTCCATGATAAGGTGGGCAAGATAGAAAGTCTTTTTAACCACTTTGGCAACATGGGTGTCAAACGAGATGTCACTATCTACACGTGTCCCCAGGTGTCTGATTTGTTTTCTGTGCTCAGTGGGTTGCTGTCTATGTATTGATCTGTGGGTACTTTGTTCCTCCCAAAGGGGATGACTACACATCAGTTGCATTCAGTTTTAGGCCATGAGTCTGGCACCAGCTATCTGTCTTTGTGACGGCATTCTGTAGGATGTGTGTGCCGGCTGATGTATTCACTATGGTGCCTAGGTTGCAGTCATCTGCAAACTTTGTCAGCCACAACCCTCCTAGGTTTGCTTTCACATCTGAAAAGTAAATACCAAATAAGAGGGGTCCCAGGACACATCCTTGTGGGACACCACCTGTGACTGGCTTTGAATCTGACAAGGCACCTGTAATGTTGACTTTATGGGTTCTGTTTCTTAGCCATTTTGCAACCTATCCTGTGACATATGGTGTTATATTTCAGCTGTTGAGCTTGTCTATGATGCCTGAGTGGGGTATTGTGTCAAAGGCCTTAGCCAAGTGCAGGTAGGCTGTGTGGACTGCGTAGCCCTCATCAATGGCCCTACTGACAGTTTCATACTAGTCAACTAGGTGCAAAAGGCAGGATCTGCCCTGATCAAAGCTGAACTGGGTGGGATCAAGGGTCTGTAGGTCACCAATGTCTCTGTGTAAGAGCTCCATAATGACTCTTCCCATAGCTTTGCAGACAAGGCTGGTTAAGCTTGTGTGGTGGTAGTTGCCATGGTCTGTGGAGGCATCTCCTTTGTGGAGTGGGACCACTGTTGCCGTACGCCAGTGTTCAGGTACATATCCTGTAGCAAGGCTAAGGTTAAATAGCATTTGTATATACGGGTCCAGCTCCTTCTGGAGTTCACATAGCATGCAACCGGGGATACCATCAGGTCCCATTGATGCTGTGTACTTGTCTTTGCTGAGTGCGGCTCTCAAATGGACATCCAAGATGACAGTGAGGTTACATACAGCTGTGATAACTATCTTCTTTTGGGGGTGAGGGAGGGGGTAAATTGCACTGAAGCTGTCTGCCAGAATGTTGCCAATATCTGTCAGGTCACTGGAATATATGTTGTTGTGTACCAACTTTGAGCATATCTGAGGGTTCCCACCCAGGTGTCTGACATAACTGAAGAAAGCAGTGTGGTTACCTTCATTGTCTTTGGTGATTTATGTCCCCAAGTTGACCTTGGATGTCTTTATGAGAGAATGTAGCTTTCTACTAGTGCTGATCACAGCTGCCTTCCCTTTTGGAGATGTAGCTCTGTCTTGCATTAGTATCCCTCATCTGTTATACAGTTTGTTTATGGCTGGGGTCCACCAGAAAGGCCACTTTCCCTTGGTGGAGAGGGTCTTGTTTTTATTTGTGATTGCATGGTCCATGCTTTCTGACATCTAGCTAAGGGGAGGTCATTGTGGTTCTGCAGTTATCTTTCATCAGCATTAGAAATGACCACAACAGCCCCTGTGGGGTGTACCTCAGCAGACACATCCAGCAACTGTAAAGTCCACAACAGTACCTCACCAGGAGTATGAAAGAGCTGGAACACATGTAATGTGTCGCCTGATTAAACAGAGTGCAGCTCCACACACTGCCATGCTGGCCACCCAGATGCAAGCTGTGCCTGATGTAGAAAGCCATGTCCAAGCTGGAATCAATGCACATGCTGCACCTTGTACAATCTGAATGGCAGGGAGCTATGCACATGAGGGACCTGAACCCCAGCACTGACATACATAGGACAAGCTGTACTGCATTATCCATGACATAGAAGCCACCCCCACGCATGAGTAAACTACCAGTACAGGTTATCCATAGAGTCACTCGTTGATTCTCCTCAACAGGAATCCTAATGAGTGGATGGGAGATGGTAGGTTTACCCTGGGTATCAATGTTATGTCACAGGTAGACAGAGGCACAGTATACTAAACAAGACATATGTCATGGCAAACTACACTTACAATGTGTTGACGGACAAACACACTCTCCGACTAGCATTAGAAATGGCCTAGGGCACATCGGTAGTGTTAGCCAATGTACACCCATGTTGTGGAATACACTACTGATGTTGGATGAGGCTGTTGTAAGTAGTTCACATCTGAACATTATGCAACATGGTCAGATAGGTTCATAGGTACATAGGTTTATACTAGGCTATCTTCCCTAAGGCAGGTATAAGCCTAGCCCAGAGTTTGTTGGCATACACCACCCCTTATATGGAAAAAGTACTGTGCCCATTAGTTTGTCGTGCCTCTCTCCAGCAGTGACACAGTGACGATCCCCAGGGTAAACCTATGATCTCCCATCCACAGGTCAAGATACCTCTTGAACAGAGCCAGCAAGGTGCTCTGCCTCACATGGACCGGGATTGTATTCCACAGCATAGGGAGTCTCCGAGTGATAAATCCATCCCTCCAACATGTCCAACGTACATCCATGCTAAGGTGTAAGTCACTTGCACTAGTGGTTCAGGTGGATCTGCCGATTTTGAGGTGGAGCATGTCCATTAATTCCTGTTTGGATATGGCCTTGCATGTTAGGCACATGTCACCTCTAAGCAGATGGTATGTGACTGAATAGAGGTCTTTCTAGCCACTTTAGCAATGTGAGTGTCAGAAGAACGGCGACTGTTAACCTGTGTCCCCAGGTCCATGATAACCTCCTCTGTGCTTAGAGGATTGCCACCTATATGGTAGCTTGGGGTTACCTTGCTTTTCCCGAAGGTTATGACTACACATGTTGTGCAATTAGACTTCAGGCCATGGCTCTGGCACCAGCTATCAGTTTCCGTGAGTCCCTTCTGAAGGATATCCGTGTCTGATGCACTGTCCACTATGGCGCCCAGTGTGCAGTCATCTGCAAACTTTGTCAGCCAAAGTCCTCCCATGTTGGCCTGTACTTCTGAGAAGTAGATGACAAACAATAGGGGGCCAAGGACTGAGCCCTGTGTGACACCACTTGTGACCGTCCTGGAGTCTGACATAGTGCCAGCAACTCTAACCCTGTGGGTCCCGTCCTTAAGCCAGTTTGCAACCCATCTTGTGACATATGGGTTTACATGTCAGTTGGTAGGGTTTTCTACAATACCTGAGTGGGGTATTGTGTTGAAAGTGTTTGCAAGGCCAAGGTAGGCTGTATGGACTGCCTTTCCCTCAACAATGGCCTTAGTGACCGTTTTGAAGATGTCAACCAAGTACAAAAGGCATGATCTGCCCTTGACCAAGCCAAACTGGGACGGGTACAATGTCTGCATGTCCCCTATATCTTTGTTTATGAGCTCAATTATGATCCTCTCCATAGCTTTGCAGACTAGACTTGTTAAGCTTATGGGGCAGTAATTACCAGGGTCCGTAGAGGCACCGCCTTTGTGCAGATGTGCACAACTGGACCCTAACCAGGCTGTTGTGCACACTATGGAAATGTAAAGCAGTGATAGGACTAAAGCCCAGGATACTGACCACCACAGTGAAAGTACTGAACCACTACACTATACAGTACTACAGTGTTAGGTCAGTATAAATGGATGTTGACAAGTGTGTGCAAAGTATCCCATGCAAAACCTGCAGGCACAGTATACTCCCTGTTGTGTTCACACAAAAAGCATTTGGACAGTAACTACACAACATGGCACAGAACACACAACCATAAACTGGAGGTATTTGTTGAAGGTCACACTCATCCACAAATGTGATGGGCTGCAGAGTTCAACATATGCAAAGCTCACACTGGGCATGCTCACACACTTAGATAAATGAGACATCTTTCACACAACATGCCATGGGAAGGCTGAACTGGGCATGCTCACACACTTAGTCCAAATGTTACTCCTAGCAACTGTGAAAACACACCAGAGGATGCTCATTCCCCTTTCTAGACACTGATCATGTCAGCACCCTATAAGTATATCAGGAGAAAAGGAATTTTCCAGTAATCTGAATAGCGTGCTCTGCTAATGTGTCCGTCTCTAGTGTCATAACATAGTTAGGTAGGGGTTTGAATCCAGCAAGTGGCAAGTGTGTGTGAAGGGGGGTAAGTGTGTATGAAAGGAATATCCCTTTTGCCAACTGTGTAAACACAACACAGGATGCTCATTCCACTTTCTAAACTCTGATGATGTCAGCACCCTATAAGTATATCAGGGGAAAGGAAATCTCCCCGTAATGCGAATAGCGCGCTCTGCTAATGCGTCCATCTCTAGTGTCATAGCATAGTTAGATAGGGGTTTGAATCCCGCAAGTGTGTGTGGAGGGGGGTAAGCGTGTATAAAAGGAGCATCCCTTTTGGCAACTGTGTAAACACACCACAGGATGATCATTCCACTTTCTAAACTCTGATGATGTCAGCACCCTATAAGTATATCAGGGGAAAGGAAATCTCCCAGTAATGCGAATAGCGTGCTCTGCTAATGCATCCGTCTCTAGTGTCATAACATAGTTAGGTAGGGGTTTGAATCTGGCAAGTGTGTGTGAAGGGGGGTAAGTGTGTATGAAAGGAACATCCCTTTTGGCAACTGTGTAAACACACCACAGGATGCTCATTCCACTTTCTAAACTCTGATGATGTCAGCACCCTATAAGTATATCAGGGGAAAGGAAATCTCTCAGTAATGCGAATAGCGTGTTCCGCTAATGCGTTTGTCTCTAGTGTTATAACATAGTGAGGTAGGGGTTTGAATCCAGCAACTGGCAAGTGTGTGTGAAGAGGTGTAAGTGTGTATAAAAGGAACATCCCTTTTGGCAACTGTGTAAACACACCACAGGATGCTCATTCCACTTTCTAAACTCTGATGATGTCAGCACCCTATAAGTATATCAGGGGAAAGGTAATTTCCCAGTAATGCGAATAGCATGCTCCGCTAATGCGTCTGTTTCTAGTGTCATAACATAGTGAGGTAGGGGTTTGAATCCAACAACTGGCAAGTGTGTGTGAAGGGGGGTAAGTGTGTGTATAAGTGTGTATGAAAAGGACATCCCTTTTGGCAACTGTGTAAACACACCACAGGATGCTCATTCCACTTTCTAAACTCTGATGATGTCAGCACCCTATAAGTATATCAGGGGAAAGGAAATCTCCCAGTAATGCGAATAGCACGCTCTGCTAATGCATCCGTCTCTAGTGTCATAACATAGTTAGGTAGGGGATTGAATCTGGCAAGTGTGTGTGAAGTAGGGTAATTGTGTATGAAAAGAATATCCCTTTTGGCAACTGTGTAAACACACCACAGGATGCTCATTCCACTTTCTAAACTCTGATGATGTCAGCACCCTATAAGTATATCAGGGGAAAGAAAATCTCCCAGTAATGCAAATAGCGCGCTCCGCTAATGCGTCCGTCTGTAGTGTCATAACATACTTAGGTAGGGGTTTGAATCCCGCAAGGGTGTGTGAAAGAGGGGTAAGTGTGTATGACAGAAATATCCCTTTTGGCAACTGGGAAAACACACCACAGGATGCACAATCCCCTTTCTAAACGATATCACAATTATTTATGGCTTTTGATTACAGACATGCCACGTGTGGTTTGCCCACACAGAATGCCCATGTGTGCGGGTTGTCCCTCACAATAATGCATGACATTGATTAAACCAGTTATGGCAATGCACACATGATGTATGTGTGTGCCAAATACACATATGTACCTGTGACCTTCAATAGTTACCATGTGTGATGCCTGCCACATGTGAATACATAGTATTTGCACAGGGTAACATTATGACTGTGGTCTTCTGTGCAGGTGCTGCATGTGGGATGTGTATATACAGTGTGAGATGTAGATGCTATCAGTCTAGTAGTGAGGGATACACACCTGGTCTGGGGCATATAGTCTACCTGTTGTTGATGAACAGGTGCTGCATGTTTTCACCTGTTGTGGGAGTGGTAAGACGTTATTCCATAGCAATGCAGTGACCACATGCTAAGAACCGTTCAGCTAGGGTGTTGTAGCTACAGTAATTCATTAGCATTCAGTAATATGTCAGAATCCCTGGTGAGGGTCTGATGCCAACCAAGGTCAGGGTTCTACCAGCCTGTGTCACTTGCTCAGTGATCCCTTCCATGTTCCCTATCATGTATCCCAGTGAGGGACATCCCACATCAGCTGTGGTGGCATGGACAATGACTGAGTCATATGTGTCCATGCATCTGACTGACCTGTATGCTTGTGTTATGTGGTGGACCATAGTGCCCCATGAGCATATCACTGTGACCTACACCTTGTCCAGCCTGGTGAGCATGTCCTCACTGTACTGGACAATAAAAGTACCTAACACAACTGCAGCAGTAGTGTTGTATAGCTGTACAGACTGTGCTTGTCTGGCACACAGGATTTGTGTGCTATGTGTTATGCGTGCTGTGTGCAGGCCTAACGTATGCCTGTGTGCCAGCTGCAGAGATGTCTGCCAGTCATGCAGGATGCTATCCTTAGGCTCCACGAATGGCCCGGTGTGTTTCCATGCTTGTATTGCTGTCAGTGTAGGTTCACATCAGATTGGTATTGCTGTCACTGTAGTATTTCATGCCACCTGACAGGTTATGCCAGTACTGGGCTCAGAGTGCTTAGTCCACAGTTTGACCATGTGTTTCCATCTCATACATGTGTTGTACATCCATGGGTAGGGGATAGGGTTGACTGTGTACATGTGGCAGCTGTGACATTACTATATGACACACATATTCCACAACTGTACCATAGAGGTGACTGACAATTGACCTTTGCACATGCTACCATAGTATTGAGATTGCATTGGTGATTAACAGCACATAGGGCCAATGGTGAACAAGATACATAGGTCCATAGGTTCATACAGGGATGTCTGCCCAGGGCATGTATCCACCTAGCCAGAATGTGTTTGGCTTTCAACATGCATTGTAAATCTGTCTTGCTATGCCCTTTTCCAAGGTTAGTATACTGTGCCTCTGTCTCACAGTGACACATAAGTGATACCCAGGGTAACCCTACAATGTCACATCCAGTCATTAATATCACTCTTGAAGATAGTCACTGAGTCACTCTGCCTAACCTCTATTGGGATAATATTCCAGAATGAAGGGAGCCTCTGAGTTATGAATATGCCCCTCCAGCATGTCCTATGTACATCACTCCTGAGGTTCAAGTCTTTCCAGCGTGTATCCTGATGGGATCTGGATATTCTGAGGTGCAGCATGGCCATTAAGTGAGGGTTTGACATGGCTTTATATGTCAGGCACAGATTGCCTATGAAGAGGCAGTATGCCACTGAGTAGAGCTGCTGTTTCTTTAACCAGTCAGTATGTGGCATCTGTTTGAGCCCTTTGATCCTCTTGTCAAGGTATGTATGTGGTCTTTCCAGTTGCTGCAGGTGTCTGGTAAGGTGCATGCCGACAGGTTCATCATAGTCAATTATGGGCATGATGAGGGATGAGTAAAGGGGCACAATGCCCTCCCCTGATCTACATGTAGATCCCATCATGATGATGTGGCCCATATACAATGTTTTCCTAACCACTTTGTCCATGTTGTTGTCAAATGGTGGAATGCTATCAACCTGTGTACCCCAAGGTCCATAATTCCTTCGTCTGCACGTAATGGATTAACACATATGTGCTACTTTGTGGTCACTTTGTGTTTGACAAAGGGGATGACTATATGCTTTTTGTCATTCACCTTGAGGCCATGGCTGTGGCACAAGTCGTGTGTTTGCAAGAGGCCCTTTTGGAGGATGCGTGTGTTAGCTGGAGAGTTGATTATGGCGTCCGGTTTGCAGTCATCTGTGACTTGCTCAGCCACAGTACTTCCATGTTGGCCTGTACCTATGATAAATATATAATGAACATGACAGCTCCCAGGGCTGAGCCTTGTGGGGCACCACTTGTACCTGGTTGGAGGCTGACATGGCTCCAGCAATTCTAACTATGTGTGTTCTGCCCTTGAGCCACTGTGCAATATCCATAGTGACATAGGGGTTAATATGTACACTGGTGAGCTTCCCTAGAATGCACAAGTGGGGTATTGTATCAAAGGCTTATTCAAGGTCCAGGTAGGCTGTGTAGACCACCTTCCCCTTGACAGTGGCCTTGGTGACTGTTTCAAAGACATCAAACAGGTTTGGGAGGCAGGATCTGCCATTAACAAAGCCAAACTGTGTATGGTGACATGTCTGTAGGTCCCCAATATCTATATATGTGAGGTTCATGATGATCCTTGCCATAGCTTTGCAGACCATGCTAGTCAGACATATGGGGCGAATAATGTCCAGGATCCGTTAAGGCACCACCTGAATGTAGAGGGACCAGTGTTGCTGTACGCCACTCTTTGGCCACATATCGTGTAGTAAGGCTGGGATTGAACAGTAGTGTTATGTCTGGGTGTAGCTCTTCTTGTGGTTCATGTAGGACACAGCCTAGGACACTGTCTGGTACCATTGATGCAGTGTTTATTGCTTTGGGAAGGGCATCTCTTACCTGAGCATCTGTGATGTCAGGGGTGGCAGCACTCTGCTGCAAGACATATTTGCCCTTTTGGTGTGGTGGGGGGGAGAAGGCAGCAGTGAACCTGTCCTCTAGGATGATGGCAATGTCTGTGTGTTTTGTATTTCGTGTGACATCTTGGATTACCTCTGAGCATATCTGGGTAGTACCACCCAGGTTCCTAACATAACTACAGAAAGCCTTGTGATTATCCTCAGTGGCTTGTGGAATCTTCTCTCAAAGATGGCCTTAGACAATCGTATGGGTGCCTGTAGTTGTCTTCCAATACTCATCAGTGATGCCTTCACATTTTGGGAGTTTGTTGTATCATGTAGTGGCTTCATCCTTCTATTGTATAGTTTGCTTATGGCTGGTGTCCGGCACACAGGACGTCTGTCTTTGGAGGATTGGGTCATGCTTTCATATGTGGTTTCATGATCCATGCATTCCTGAATGTGTCCATAGAATGCCTTTATACAGGTATCTGCAGTCTGGTCCATATTTTCAAGAGGCCTGGGGCCTTTGAAGGTTTCCACATCATTTATGAGGGGTGTGAACATGCTTGACATGAGCTGTTGACTGACGTCCCGCCCTCCAGACTGAGCAAGGTGCGGGTCACATTTAGCTACCTGTCGGGTGATAGAATGTGCCACATAACACAGGCACACAGGTCACTCCACAGCAAGTACAACTATGAGGCAGTCATTGTCCATGCTGGTGCAAACAATCTGAGACGTACCTCCCTGGACCACATGGAAAGAGACACAGAGGAGCTCTTATAGCACCCTCTCAAACTCAGGACTCCCACACAGCCTCCATGCTCACACAGGAGAGTATAGATTTCTCTGCAAACACCATCATACTGGGTGACGTCAGCTACCCAAACATAGACTGTGAACATTACACAAGCCACAATACCCAAGCTCTAGGGTTCCCATAGATCAGACATTCTTTAGCTATGGAACAGGTAATCAACCTTCCCACAAGAGGGGCAGATATACTAGACCTGATCATCACAAACATGAGTACAGAATGCTCACCACTGGAAGTATATCCCTCATTGTTGCAATCGAACCATATACTAATCACACTGGAGTACTGGATCCCCCACATATGCAAACCTCGAACACATCAATGTGTGTGTGGGAAATGCCCCTATTAGCAACTGTGACAGTACAGTACAGGATGCAGATCCCCCTTTTGAAACACTGATGATGTCAGGACTCTATAACTATATTACCTGAATTAAAGTCCTCCAGTAATTCGTATAGTGCACTCTGCTAATGCGTCTTTCTCCAGTGTCATAACATAGTTAGGTAGGGGTTTGAATCCTGCAAAGGGAATGTATGTGTGTTAGTATGAGTGGGGTTTATGTGTGTGCATTATGCTGGGAGGGATAAGTGGATTTTGCCAACTGGGAGAACACACTACAGGGTGCACATCCCTCCTCCTACACACAGATGATGTCAGCACCCTCTAAGTACAGCATTAGAAAGAATTTCTCCCACTAATGCAAATAGCACACTCTGCTAATCTGTCTGCTTCTACTGTCATAACACAGTTAGGTAT
Source organism: Protopterus annectens (assembly GCF_019279795.1). Classification (NCBI taxonomy): domain Eukaryota; kingdom Metazoa; phylum Chordata; order Ceratodontiformes; family Protopteridae; genus Protopterus; species Protopterus annectens. The sequence continues at coordinate 1,350,918,528 of NC_056728.1, forward strand.
GGGTTTGAATCTTGCAAATGGAAAGTATGTGTTTTACTGTGGGTGGGGTTATGCACAATGATGGGGGTGGGATGTGGCTTTTGCCAAATGGGGCTATGCACTGCAGGGTGCACATTACCCTTAACAAGCAGTGATGTTGACAGCACCCTATACAAACAAAACTACAAAAGAGAAGGTGGTGGTACCAATAACACATGTAAGGTAACACTTCTTCAAGTAATGTCCACAAAACGAAGTAGGATAAACGAACAATTCTTTTACTCTATACAAACAACATGACAACAGACAACTGCTAGTACTCAGTATAGTGTTACATGCTACTGTAACACGCACACATGTACCAGAATATACCTAGATAGTGCTTTGAAGCCTGAATGTGGCAAGTGTGTGGATGTGGGATGTGTCTGTGTGTGCATTTCCATATGGGAAACATGTTTGATGTGGCAATCAGGGTACCACAGTACCTGATGCACATTACACCTTTGAACTGATGAGCTTGCCTGCACCCTGTGAGTACAGGTAGAGAGGAGGAAATCGATAGTAAACAACATAGTGCACTTCTCAAATGTGCACCTGTCATGTATCGACAGCTACTCATGTAGGGTAATAAATAATGGGAATGGCAGGTGAGCGTGTGCATGTGTGGGGGTAGCAGGGTGTGTATAAATGCATGTGTGACAGAACAGATACATATAGCTGAATCTACATAACAGCACATGATGCATTCCCATAGTCAATGTTAGCATGTGATGGTGTGCAGCTGGTACACTTTGGTAAGTAGTATGGGTGCAGATAACAATTGAGGACATTCATACAGTTACTGCAGCAGGACTGCTGGGATATACACACAATCATAGTGGAACAGTGAACAGTTACCAACATGTTACTACTTATACACATCTATGTAGTCACCCTGTGCATCAGCAACGTGTTTACCTTTTCCTGCACCAATGTTGTAGTATGCAGGAGGTGGCACAGTGTCATCATATGCACAGGGTGTGGGTTAGGTATGCCCAAGCCAGCCACTGGTAACACCAATTGACATGTGTGTGTATGTGTGTTTGTGAGGGGCAGCAGTACAGGGTGGACCAGTGTTGGTGCAGTGTGTGTGTGTGTATGTGTTTGCCCTAGGTGTTAGATTTCTGCATGTGTGTAAGCACGCACACAGTCCCACATAATGGCTGCCATGTACAGGGTTTTGTGGGCAGCCACAGACTGCACCTGTCAGGTCATCCAGATCAGTGTCTGTGGGCACGGACACGGTACCTGTGCCTGGCAGGGGTGCTACGGGCCGTATCCAGTACTAACCCAGACTGGGTACTGTCATCGGAAGCAGGGGTGTGTTGACTGGACACAGTTCCCTGTTGGGACTGTCCAGAGCCACATGCACGTGGTCTCCTGGGGCGTCCTGATGACAGCACAGACCCAGCATTGCTGGGGCTGGTGCTGGCACTTGAGGTGCGTGAGTGGGCCTGTTGTCGTCCGCGGCCACTGCCAGCTGGTGCTGTTGCTGGCATATGGCCACGTCGACATCGCAAACGCACACCATCGCCCTGGCCCATGGACATCTGGTTGTGGAGCAGCTGTTGTATGTCCCCACAACATCTGTCAACGACATCTGTGAGGTTACGGATATCATTCACAACGTCACGCATGCCGTCTGTCATGGCTGTGTGACATGCTCTCAGCTCCCTCAGACCCTGCCTGGTGTACCTTTCCATACATGCCTGTGCCTGCATAACAGTCTGAAACATAGTGGAGGTTGACATACCTCCTTGGGCATGTCGGCCAGAGGCAGTACGGCCACGGATGCCCCCACGAGAACCCATGGGCGACTGTCTGCGTGGTACCATTGGAGGACCCTGCTCATGGCTGCCATGTGGGGATGCATGTACCACAGGTACCACATTACCCTGATCTATGCCCACTGCATACTGTCCATCACCTAGGGACAATGGTGACAAAGGATGTAACGGCAGGATGACTGTGCGCATTGACGGGGTTGACAGCTGTGTACTGTCAATTGGCTGACCAATGGTGGACCCAGACACACCTTCCTGCACCATTACAGACATTTCATCATCATCAGTACCTGGGGCACAAGATTCAGGTTCCCTGCTGCAGGTCACCAGAGTAGCACCAGAGCCTATGGGAGGAAAACAGGGAACACAGATTACAGTCTCAACACATATTTGACAAAGATGCACTTCAATACTAATGCACACATTCAGAAATGGACACATGCACTCGTGGACACAAACACACATGCACACATGGGCACAGGCACACTCGCACACATGCACACCCCACAGTAAACACACACATCAGTACTGTGTTACACTACTCTTAATATTGTTAAACTGGGTATTGCAGGTATTATTAAACACACTCACCAGCATGTATACTACAGAGTTACACTACTCTTACTAGTATTATAAATTGTTTTTCAGGTAATGTTAAACACACTCACCAGCATGTATGGCCTGCCTCGTTGCTAGATGGGAGGGACCTGGAAGTATGAAGAGAGTAATGTCAGTGGGCACAAGTGTGCCATTTGTTTTGCACATGATACAGTACAGTAGTACACTAGTTCCCTTATACACATCAGCTGCTCATAATGTCTGTATCACACATGCACAATTACATATCATGATGACAGATACATACCACATGTACACCTTATGCGTGCATGAAATAACAGTGTACAGAACAGTCATATGTACATACCAGGAGTTAACTCTAATCTCACCCTTACCTCTCTTCAAACAACAACTCAAACTGTACTTCCAAAACCACTGGCTTTGTTCCTGTAGTACTCCAGGCTAACGTCCTTCTCCCCACCCTCTCTTTACCTTTAACCCCTCATTGTGCATAGAAACTAGCTTCTACCCTGTTTCTTTCCCCTTGATGTCCTTCTATGCTCTGACCTACTTCTCCCATCCCTCCCACCTCCTCTTGACTGTCTTACTTCTTTTCCTCACTTCCCTTCTTGACTCCTGCCTCTTCCCTATTATTTTATCTTTCATACTCCTTCTACTTCTCTACCCTTCTGAGCTTTAACTATTATCTATATGGCTTTTGCCATATTGCATAACCGTTATGTTTTAGGTAGAATTGCTTTGAAACCGACAGTACATTGTGTATGACTTTAAACTGTTTGAGTTCCTTAAATGTATGTTGATTTAATTAACAAGCTGGTGTATATTTCTATTATGTTGGATGTCTGTATTAACAACTTGTCTGTCTGCCTTTATTATGTTATGTGTGGAGCTTTTCTCCCCAGGCCTCTACTGAAAATGGACATATATCCAGCTAGACTATCTCGGTCAACAAATGTAAAAGTAATAACAATAAATAAATATGGCATCTTACCTGCACGCTCGGTGTCTTGCTGCTGTGTGGATCCAACCTCCATCATGATGCATGACTGTTGTTGTTGTTCTGGGGATGGATCCACAACACTTAGCAGTAGCCCCTCCTGTCTGGTGAGGGGGGGATGTGTGGCCACCCCCCCACCTGTGGCAACCTGTTGCCTGCGGATATCTGCAGCATGCTGGTGGACATTTCTAATCAAATCACTGCAGTGATGTCTCACCTGCTCATATGTCCTATCATGCATGCCAACATCATTTATCCTGCTAACAAGATTTTGCCACAGTGCAGACCTCTCCTGCTGATTCTGGGTGGTGTGTGAGAACAGGATGGCATAGTCACGCACCAGGCTCTGGTGGATCACTTCATCCTCTGCAGCAGAATATGCGGGGTTCCTTTTTGGAGCCATGTTCCCCTGGAAAGGTACACAAACAGGTTATCAGCATAGTATCTCAGCAATACATGGTACACATTCTATACAGGGAGTATTAAATTGTACTTATTACTGCTTGGTTGTAACTTGATTAAAGTGTAGCTATCATTCTAAGTCATTTGGACTAAGCAGCTGTATCTTACTGACATTGGTACACCTTGTTTGCTGTAGCAAACACTACATCCAGGCCTCCTGAATCTAGCTTTGTTTATATGCTTGTTAGTTGTTAGCTTGTTATTCCACTGGTATGCTACTTCCACATAATACACAGCTTCTCAACACTTCCGTGACTCACTACTGATATCTGCATTGCTTACTGTACGTATTTCCATGTTACACATGACAGCAAGTGACTGCTTGTCATTGTTGCATTTACTTAATTGTGACACATTGCACTTAGGTTACCTGGCACTTGCTCACTGAAGCTATTATATCAGTCAGCGGTAGTAGGTAATATCAATACACCCTCACTCCCCACTGGACCTTGTTTTCAATTATTACGGAATTCACAATAGTATTCTAGCATGTCCAAAGGTCAGTTGTCAGTCTCCTCCCCAGTCCAGCTGGTGAGTGTGGTAATCCAGAGACAATGTTAGAACAGCTGCATGTACACAGACAACCCCCTCCTCCTAACAACAAATTCAAACTCATGTGAGTGATGCAACCATATACCAAACTGGAGGCTAGGCTCTCTCTACTCAATACTGCCATAACCAGTCAGGTGGAGAAGGAAACCACACTCACTACACTTCCAGTCTCACATAGACCTACCACGACAGCAGAACTAACACATGATCACACATGAACATACTCGTAGGCTCGGACTACAGGTCTGCCTATGCAGCAGAGACCTCCTAAGCAGACACTCAAGCAACCACTACCATGGAAACAAACACGTGCAACACATATCACACAAAGCCAATGTGCTGAACACTCACAGCCATTAACAGTAAACAACACACCTCATACACCTGTACTAGGTGCCTCTATCATCAGGCACACTGACATCACATTCACCAGGCTTAACGAGGTGAGGGTCACAGTGTGCAGCCTGTCGGGCACTGCGACCCGCCACATAACACAAACACTCAAGTAACTCCAAGGCAAGTACAGGTATGGCTCAGTCAATGTCCATGCTGGTGTGAATGACCTGACACATATCTCCCTGGACTACATGACATGAGACAGTATGGAGCTCTCTGAGCATGTAGCCCAAGACAGTTTGACCCTGACCTTGAGTAGCATCTTACCCTCACCAAGAACGATGCCACAATATCAAGGCACGATGATCCCTTCCAACAATTGACTGACATACTGGTGTCATTCACAGGTGTGCCAATGCCTGTCATCTTGGGGTGGTATGCTTTGCTAGGGACAGCTTGCACCTGTCACCCCTGGACTATTGGATTTTGGCGGAGGCTCTTGCTACACCCATAGTGCCTGTATTAGGCAAGGCTCATAAGGCAAACCCACATCAATTTGTATCACAAAGGATGAGGAAGTAAGAGTGATGCTACTCAACACCAGAAGTCTAGACCTCAGGATACACGCACTCAAAACCCTACTTAGCATTATGGACATCGATATCTGTGCAGTAACATAAACCTGTTTCAGGTTTACCAGGAGCACACCAGCACTACCAAGTTATAGCTGTTACCATTCTTGTCGGCCCCAACACTTGAACAAAGGAGGGGGAGTATCAATATTCAACGCAGATTCCCACACCTCCACATTGGTGGCAAAGTACCACATAGGTGTTAGGCCATTGAGTACAGAAGACGTAATTGGGGACCTGGGGAACAAACATGATAGCAGTCTGTCATTTGTCAACCACATGGCCAACGTGGATTGAAAGACATGTTATATAGCCCAGCTAATCATGAGGGATTCACATGTATGGCAGGGGAGGTCATTGTGCCTCTTTATTCATCCATCATCAGGCCTATAATTGCGTACAATGCACCTTTTGGGATGTACCTAACCAGACACCTACAGCAACTGGTTCAGGACAACAGTACCTCATCAAGAGGATGAAATGGCTCAAACAGATGTCATATGCTGCCCAGTTAAAAGAAATCCAGCTGGACTCAGTGGCATACTGCCTGTTCAGAGGCAATCTGTGCATGCCATATACAGCCATGTCCTACCCAGCAGTAATGAACATGCTGCACCTCAGGAAATCAGAGTCCCATACAGCCACATGCTCAGGAGACCTGAACCTCAGCACTGACATAAATAGGACATGCTGGAGGGGCATATTCCTAACCAAGAGGCTCCCTTCACTCTGTAATGAACTCACACTACAGGTTAGGCAGAGTCCCTCATTGACTCTCTTCCATAGGAATCTGGATGAGTGGATGGAGATCATAGTTGTACCCCAGGTATTACTTCTATGTCACTGTTAGACAGAGGCACAGTGTACTAACATCGGACAAGGGCATAGCAGCATAACTTGTAATTGGGTGGCGAAAGACAAACACATTCTACTAGGCTTATCATTGCCCTAGGGCAAATAGCCTAGTATGAACCTATGAACCTATGTGTACTGCTATAGTACTTCTGCCATATGTTGCATGTGTGTGTGTTGTGGGGGATGCACAGGTAATGGCCAGATATTTCTGCACAGGCGACACATCTGAAACACTCTGGGTGTTCATCCCTACATACTGGATGTGTGTTGCCATCCAACCCTGTGATGTGGAGACACATTACTCAGCCTGGATATACATATCCCAACAACACCACAAGCACAGTACACTACCTTGCTATGTATGCATGTAATTACACAGTTATTCACTAGTTATGACTGTGATGCTATCCATGCAGCCCATTGGGCCAGTGGAAGCCACAACACACACTGCTGGCCACTTTGCATATGCTTACCACAGACATCCCACATACTGCATGTACTGTGCACACACATATCTAACCCAGAACATATGCACACCACTTATTTATCCTGTCCAGTGGACTACAGATACAGGCACATTGTATAACAATAGCAGGAGGCTACTGCAGCACAGGGCAGATTCACATGAAGGCAAGGCATCTGTGGTCATCAGTGTTAAGATGCTTCACATTCACCAAATGCACAGATATTGGCAACATTGTTGCAGACAGTTTAGGTGCAGGTATCCCCCCCATTCTCCTACACATGCGGTATTAGTTATCACAGATGACTGTAACCTCCCTATCCTCTCACATGTCCAGGTGAGGGCCACCCTCAACATTGCAGAACACATAGCATCACTGTTACGAAATGGTATCCCTGGATGTGTGCTATGTTCACCCCTGGAGGACATAGCACCACATGACAGTCTGATATTAATCCCTGGCCATACTACAGGATATGTACCTGAACAGTGCCATACATACACAGTGGTCCCACACCAATGAGGAGTAACCTCTACTGACCCTGGTAACTACTGCATCATATGCACAACTGGCCTTGTGTTCTAAGCTATGGAAGTTTTAAGTATGGGCAACATGTACAGCAATATTACATATGTATATTTTTCAGGACTATGTACACACAACCTATCTCATGGACATACCTATAGATAGTGAACTATGATACATTTGGAGGTGTTACAGTAAACACAGTATTAACCTGCTACTTTGCATTACCTGTGTTTGTGGCAGCTGTTGCTGTGTCAGTGGTGCTGCTTGCTGCTTGCTGTTTGCTGCTGCTGCCACTGCTGCTGCTGGTTTTTCTGCTGGCTGTCTGTATATTTTTTTATTTCTCTCTCTGTCTCTCTCTCTCTCTCTCTCTTTCTCATTAGGTTTGTGCAATGACTGTATTGCATGTGTGGAGTGTGGGTACTGAATGCTTTTGTAGGTATCTGCATAGGTCCACGTGATGACCTCTGCACCAATTGTAAGGCAGCATTGGCTAATTGCATACAGCCAGTTGTGTACTGATTGCATGTCTCACTGTGATTTCAGGACAGTGCTATAAAAGGGTATGTGAGATAGGCGTTGCCCTTTCAGATTGTAAGGGCGTGGACCATGCTGGTATGCTGTTGGAAAATGTTCTGTGAGTGTGAAGGTTCGTACATCTCTCATGCTTCATGCTGTGTTGTGAATTCAGGTTGCTGCATTTCTCCCACCTGTTCCCTGTAGTGAGTGTGTATGCATACTGATGCCTACGACTATATTTCATATGTATTGCTATATATACATATGTGTACATATACATACTTTCATATATGTACATTAGCTGACAATATTGGGTACAAGCTAACAATTTGCAGGGCTGTTTCTGTTAACACTACACTAGTATGGGAATCCAGTAATTGGGACAGTGAAAGTCTGTCTGCATGCTTAGGGTAGTACACATACTATATTGCCTTTATCTTCATTCCTACTATTACATGTTCCACTTATTTAGCACTATATTCCTGTATGAGAGTCATGTCTTGCTGGTAGGTCATACAGACTAGTGTTACAATGGTCTTGTGGTAGGGCCTACTAGTATGCTTGTATTTTGCTTTCAAATTGAGTACAGGACCTGTCAATCAAAGTGCTGAAGCCACCTTTAAGCAGTTAAAAGGGTTAGTAGGTCTCACAGGGGTCAGGCTGTGTTGCAGATTATGGCTGCTGCATTTATCTTCACTGTTTCCTGTAGTGAGTGTGTATGGATACTGACACCTACGACTATATTTCATATGTATTACTATATATTTATATATATGTATGTGTACATATACATACCTTCTTATGTGTACATTACCTTACATTATTATGTACAAGCTAACAATTAGCAGGGCTGTTTCTGTTAACACTGAACTAGTGTGGGAATCCAGTAATTCGGCCATTACAACTCTACCTGAAATGCTTTGGGTAGTACACCTCCTATACTGCCTTTATATTGATTCCTACTATTACATGTTATATTTATTTTAGCACTATGTTCTCATATGGCAGTCATGGCTTAGTGGTAGGTCATACAGACTAATGTTACCTGGGTTCGAGACTGGCAGTGGGAATTTATTTTTCTTTCCAGGTTTTCAAAATGAGTACAGACCTGTCAATCAAAGTGCCATAAAGGCACTTTTAAGCACTTAAAACCAGGTCTGCGCTCGTTTGCACGGAGCTCACGCATGCGCACTAGAAAGAAAAGAAAAAGGGGTGACAGGAAAGTGGTGAAAAAGGGGTCACAAAGAGGGTAAGACAGTAGGGAAACAAGCATGGGATTTGCAGGATGGATGTGGGTAAGGCCCATAGATGCCCATGTCTTTAGCAGCAACAACTGTGTATTTCTATGTATTTTGGTGGGACATTTGAAACCTTCCACCCCTGAGAGAGGTGTCAGGACAACATTAATATTTGTTGTAAAGCCAATTGTAATTAACAGTTTCAATATCCAGCGGACATGTGTGCGACATGGACAGCTATGTATGGGGCGTAATTTTTTTGTGGGTACAGAGTGCCCTTTTTTTTTTTTTCAGGTGAGAGTGGTATGTCAGGTGAAGGAAGTCGGTATAGCTGGGGAGGTAGGTTCGGTAGGTTAACAGACAAGACAGACAAGACGCATACAGGGGTGGTGTATGACACAAGTGGGGGGGTTACACAATTGACGGGGACGGAGGTTGGGATATCCAAGGCGCATGAGCCCACAGATGGCAACAGTGGAACTCATATCCCCACCCATAGGCAGTTGCCACTGTTCCTTCACAGCCCAGGATGGGGCTGTGCTGGGGGCTGTGCAGGCGGGACAACGGCCATGCCCGTAAGCTGTGCCACCCGAGCCTCGAGTTGGCATAGGGGCCCAAGAACAGAGTCTTGGATCTCCCTTCACACCACAGACCGGACACCTTGGAGGGTGAGTGGACGTACTCCTCCGGCCACGCTTGCAGAGGGGGGACGGGCCCCATCCCCTGCAGCGCTTCCACCCGAAGGTGGCACAGGGCCACCGGAGGAGGGTCCGGCCTGGGCACTAGTGCCAGGTGCAGTCGCCAGCTGAGGTGGGAGAGGTGGGTCCGCTGGGACCTGCCTTCCCAAGCGTTCTAGGTTTGTGGGTATGTTATGTTAGTTTGGGTTAGTGGCATATTATTCCATTCCAATTAGTTGTAACAACATGCATTGGTATTCCCATTAAACAAACATCCAGATATTAACACCATTGAACAACGGGCATATCAATATCACATGCATTATTTGAACGGAAATACACAATCAAACAACATGCAGGGTTGATTAATGGCAACAGGCCATCAGGTTTGCAGGTATGAACAGGGCACATGCACAAACAGACATGCATATATTTGTGTACAGGACAAATGTCCATGGTTAATGAAATGTTCACATACCAATATTTAGTGAGTGTTTTAATTTGCAATTATAGGGTGGGGTGGAGAAAGAAAATGATGACACATTCATAAGTTATACATTGATATACATTTGTAATAGGTACACAATTAACTTGAGGCTGATGTTTCAAAATGATTTTTATTTGACTGTCATGCTAGACCTGTTACAGATACATCACTATCCTAGTTATTTTGAATTTGATCAGATGCATCATCCTGCTACACTTCGATGACAGGACAGGGGACAACTATGGCTGTTTAGTTTGTCAGACAATCATTCATTCTATCTGCAAATTGTTTACTGTCATCACCATATACAGATTTTGGCTTAAACATTCAAGATTCAGACACACTGAAATCAGTTTGGGATGTTAATTTGTAATTCCCACATGCATTTAGTTCTGTGGAGACACACTCAGGCTTATATATTCGGGGGTTATTACTACTTTATTTATTGATACATGACCCTTTCTGTCACTCTCACACATCCTGCAATTTCACAGTTCAGGTTGGTACTTCTAGGCTTTGTTCACATATTAGACCTGTGGTGATTCAAACACTTTCCAGCAGCCTCACTTCTGTCATGATTCAGCATTTCAACAGGGGATATATCTCACATGTGATTACCTCAGATTCTGAAGCTGTACTCTTGAGACTACTGCAGGTTATACTATATTTAATTAATGGTGGGACATCTGTATAACAGCACTATTTATTTCTATCAATTATATTTCCAGTTACACTTGCATACTGCTGAACTTGTTGCAGCCATACCTGCAGACTTTCACTTCTTGCTTGCACATTATATTTCTTTTAAGCAATACAGTGCAGTGTTCTGATACGTGCTACACTATAATATTTATTTACAAGTACTATGTGAGGTTACTAACCTGCATGGTGGCGCAGCCACACCAGCCTGCGGTCATGCGCCCTTTGGTTCGCAGAGCGGACACCTGCAGCTGTAATACAAAACAAGTAATATTGGAATACACATCTCCATGGTATCAGCTAGTTGAATTCCTTACATACATAAGTAAAATGTAACTTACTCAGTAGTGGGGCATTGGGCGTATCCCGGGCCTCCTGGATCCATTGGGTCAACTGGTCTTGCTTACGCCGCTTCAGGTCCGCATGGTGGTGACGGACCTGCTCACCAGTGCGTGGTATGCCAGTAGCACTAGTAAGATCATGAGCCAACTGGTCCCATGCCTCCGCCCTGTACGCTCCCCATGAGATCTGGCCCTGCATGAGTTGGGCCTCATGATGGTGAACTAGGAGCCAGACCATGTATCTGGACTCCTCAACGTCCCACCGCTGTGCTCGAAAGCAACGTCCCTCCCCTACTCCACTCATTCTGCCTGCAGGTCTGTTCTACAATCGGTTCTGCTGTGTATTCCCGCCTATGGCGCTTATATATGCCGATTTTCCCACACATTTCTATGATTGGCCGTTTTGGAATTGTATCTACTTCACAGAAACTGCTTTATCATGCTCCATTCTGGATTATATCCTATATGTATGCTATTTCTGCATTTCTAAGTACTGCTGTCATGGCTTAGTACCTTGACTCTAGTGCATGGTATCCTGGGTTCGAATCTGACCACTGATTTTTAATTTTCAAGACTGTCTAGAAATGAGTTGAGGACCTGTCAATCAAACATGCCAAAAGCACTTTTAAGCACTTAAAACCAGGCCTGCGCTCGTTTGCATGGAGCTAACGCATGCGCACTGGCAGTTAGCTTGTGGGAGCGGCACGCAAATGGTGTGCGCTGGGATAAACCTTAATTGGCTGGTGACACACATGTTAAGCTGAGCACAGCTAGTTGCACACAGTTTGAGCCTGTTAAACCAGTGCTTAGCTACGGGCAGGCAATTTGCAGCTTTTTAAACACTACTCAGCTACAAGCACTCTGTCTCACTGCAGCTTAGCTATCAGTACATTTCTAAATATTTTTATTATTGTGTTACTTCAAAATATATGCTCCATTTCATTCCATTTTACAAAAGGGTATACTTTTACATTTGTACAATACTGTCAGGGGCCTTTTTAGTGCTTATTTACAAAAAAAAAAAAAAAAGGTTGCTGTGTGGGCTTGAACCCTGCCTGCCTACTCTTAAGCCGGCAACTCTACCGCTAAGCTATTTCTTCTTGGCTTACTTTACATATTTAGTTCTCATATCCTTCTCCACTGCCTGCTAACTGCAATTGCGCTAGTAGCACACCCGCGCACATGAGCGCACACAGTAGCACACATTTACGGGTTTTAAAAAAAATAAAACAGTTTTTATTTTCATTTTATAGCATCTGTTCACTTTGTACACTGATGGTCTGTGGGGGAATGTGTTGTGTAGTGTGTTTATTTACATTTCCATGGCCTCTCTCGTGGCTGTTTACTTTCAGCCATTCTACACTTTCGGGGGCGTGTCCGCATGCTGGGCTTAGCCTGCGGACGCGCCCCCTACTCTCTTACACGGACCGTGTAAGAGTTACAGTGTGATTCAGCATGCCTCATGCACCTCATGCATATGCATGACATGCTGACATCACACCGTTTAACTGCAGCCTCCGTGTAAGAGTTATAACTCTTACACGGAGGCTTCCTGAATCTGGCCCAAGATGTTACATAACAGAGTAGAAATAAATATACTTTACAGTCATTTACTTAATGTAGAGACATGTTTATACAGTAGAGAGCTTGCAAGTAAGTTTAGGCTCTGCAGCAGATTCAAGGAAGGGCAATGTTAGTAGTGACTTTAGTAGGCTGAACAGAAAATACCAGTTGTAGTAATATAATTTACAAGTATTAACAAGCTCAAGGTCATTATTTTTCTAAGTTAGAGACAAGTTTATACAGCAGAGAGCTTACCAAGCACATTTTTGCTTGGCAGCAGATTTAAGGAAAAGGAAAAGTTGGTAGTAATATTAGTAGGCTGAACAATAAAAATTCTCAGGGGTTAATAAGAGGTACACAAAAGGCATTTAAAAGAATGGTAGACATAAAAATGAGGGAGGGAGATTCTAGTCAGGATTTGTGCAAGGGCGTAGCCAGTGAGTTTGAAGATATTCTTTAAGTTGTTTTTTGAATAGTAATGTAGAGGAGAGAGATGACAGTTTAGTGGGATGTAGATTCCATGTTTTCCCTGCAGTATTAGAGAACAGTGTATCCCCAGCCTTGTTTTTGGATGTATGTCTAGTTACAAGTAATCTGTTAGCTGAGCGAAGGGTTGTTAGATTTTTGTAGGGGGTGATAAGACTACTTAGTATTGGAGTATTACTAGCATGATAAAGGATTTTGTGTGTGATAAGGAGTTGTTAAAATATTAGTTGATTTTGGAGTTCTAGCCATCCTAGTAGTTTTAGATTATGACAATGGTGGGTTCTATATGAGGAGTTGGTGGCAAATCTGGCATTGTTGTTATAAGTGGCTGTCAGTTTGTTGAGGTTGCTTTTAGAGAGATTAGTATAAATGGGAGGGGTGTAGAAGAGGGTAGAGATGAGATGGGTGTGGGTAATAGTAGTTCTAGCTATAGGGGTAAGGTAGGGTTTAATTCTGTAAAGGGTGCCTAGCTTTTTGTTAACTGACGTTATGGTGGTATTGATGTGTGAGTCGAAGGTAAGATGATGGTCTGTAGTTACACCTAAGAGTTTGATGGTAAGTTCATGAGTTATAACAGTGCCATTATTTGATGTCATTGTGAGGTTAATTTGTGAGGACTTTATTGTAGGATTGAAGAGCAATAATTTAGTGTTTTTGGCTTAATAAAGATAGAGAATAGGAGAGGGCCCAGAATAGAACCTTGAGGAACACCAAGGGTAACAGGAAGGTGTGAGGAAAGTTTATTGCCCTAGAGAACAGCTTGTTGTCTGTTTTCTAGGTAGGAGTTAAACCAGTGTAGCGCCTGTGTATCAAGTGAGAGGCATTTAAGAATATCCAAAAGAAGCTGATGGTTCACCATATTAAGTTTACAACATAACTGCATAGTAATAAAAGGGTTCACAAAACAAACACCAGAAATCTATTTGTGTTGATTCTATATGTAGCTATTTTGAACCATATAATTTTGCTATTAAATACATCCATTTAAAATTATTTTACACACATATGTGATTGGCTCTTTTGACCTCCTCTTTTACTGAAATAAGTGCATTTGTTTTGGTTTATAATATTTATCTAAATGTACAACACTTTTAGGTTACCATGGCCTTAAGACATTAGCTGTGGGGCTCACTATAATAAGAAGAGGTCCAATTATTCTGCATCTATCAACCTACTCTGCTGGATTGCAACTACATGAGGATGCCATGGGATATCTGCTCAGATATCACCTTAATATGAAACCCCACTACATCTTGGAAGTACAAGTTTCTGTACTTGCCATTAAATTAGAGTGTACTAGTGCTGACTTCAGATATGGTACTATATTTTTGAGCTGTGGTGGATTTCTGCATTTAGAACTGGTTTTAGCAAGTTATCTTCTTGTTAAAGAAAGGGGTGCTGCTATTTTTCTGTGCAACATTTACTACTGGTTGCAAGGGCATTGTATTTTATTTTTTGAATGGCCTGTGTTCACTGGTTTGTTTGTTTAAACTGAGTGAGTCTGAAGACATAAGCACTCCACTCTGCTGAGCTGTGACTATAAGTGTTCATCTGAGCACAACTTACTTGGACTTGACCTCAGAAGGAAACCCTAATACATCTGAGAAATGCTGTGTAGTCTGCAGCAGGAATGCACGTTACTGAGAACTATTTATGACAGTTCCAAGTGTTCACACCATCTGTTTCTGTAAAAAAAATGGATTTGATGTTACCTCTAACACTTTTTTTGCAGGCTCTGTACTAACAGGACAATAGTAGCTCTCCTGCAAGCTCCAGTGGTCAGCTGAGTGCAGTTTTTGACAGTTATGGGCACATAAATGCAACTGTGCAGTGCACCAAAGAACATCTGCAGAGAACAATATCATTTAGGATTGAGTTTCTTCTTGCTACAGGCATATTGTTTATTGTTTATTCCACTAATTTTTGTCAGCTGGGGGCATTCTGAGTCTAAGTTTAATCCTTGTGATCTGCAAAGTTGTACTAAAACAGTGGTTGTAGCATCTGAGCCATCTTATAGTCTCTGTCTGCAAGAAACTATTACTTACTGTAGTTGCCTTTACTGTCTTTTGCACTCATTATTTGCTGTTTGTAGGTATTCCAAGCCCGAGTCCAGTCTTAGCTGTAGACCATTTACTGTCTCATCAATGTACTAAGCTATTGTAGTGTCACCCATCAAAAACATTTGTACTAATCTGTTATTGTCACTGGGCCAACTTACTTGATGAAGCTGTTGTTGTGGCACCTGAGGCAAGCTGGAAATCGCTGATTCAAGTATTCATTAACTGTTACTTTTTTGCTGACTTTTGTACCCCTCATATACTGACACTGTATATACATAATTATAACTCTGGTGCTTTGAATTATTGTTCATCCTAGTGTTCTGGCATACTTCTCAACTGCCTAGATTTCTGTGGAATGTCCAGATTTTGTCTCATATTTTTTTTGCCTGATCCTTATACAATTTGTGGTTTTCTGAAAAATCACTGAAGCTAGAAGAAACTACATAATGACACACACTTGAGTTTCACACTTCTTGTCTTTCAGTAAATGCATGCTAACACAAATCTTGTTATTCTGGCAACTTTTTAAGTTTATAAGAGCACTACTTAAAATCTGTCCCTATTTTGGACCTTTGCCCCCCCCCCCAATCATTTTAGGCTTTGTCCAGATTTTTTGTGCTAAGAGGTTGAGAGGTAAGTGTTCTGGTATATAAACCCCTCCTACAAATTCACTTCATTAGCACTCATTAGAGTTCCCTATTTCACCAGGTACTATTTATCGATATCATGGAGTACATGAATAAAGGGACAACCAGAGAAGAGAAGAATTCTGGCTCGGGACCCTTCCTACAAATTTACTTCATTAACACTCATTATTCCAATCATCCATCAACAACCCCTTTTTCCCATTTTTGCACATGGGGTCAGGGTGTCACTTCAACATGACAATCATCCAGAACTAAGGATTACCTTGATTGGCTAGCCCTGCCACCGTAGTTATTCCATACCACATACTCGCATGCACACTCACACCTGTAGCTAATTTATTGTATCCAGTCCACTTACTGCATGTCTTTGGAATATGAGGGAAAACCAGAACACCCATAGGAAACCCACTGGAACACAGGGAGGACATGCAGACTCCGTACAGAAGGCATTCCAGCTGAGAATCAAACCATGGAACCTCTTGCTGTGAGGTGACAACACTATCTCCTGTGGCATTGTGCCATCATAGTATTCCCTATTTAATCAGGCATTAAGTATCATGAAATATATTTACACAAGAAGCTCAAGCACGTGAAAAAAAATAATTATGCATAAAGATTCCTGGATTTTGTTAATGTTGGAATGCCTGTGAAAGCATATTTTGGTGTGAAAGCTAGCATTTGTTTGTTAAAATTTCTGCATTCTGTGGTTCCTGAGCTGGAATTCTTCTCTTCTTTGACTATGAATTATGAAGTAACAGTTTACCTCACTGTCTGTTGCCAGCCCAATAGCAATAGGAATAGGAACATTGAAACAGTGAAAGAACTCCCTCATGCTCACTGACAACAGTTTGCTTCTTCTTCTGTACAATTCTGTATGTGAGAGCTGCAAGTATCTAGGAAACAGAGAGGCCAGTCTCTCTCTCTCTCTTTTCAAAAATTGTAGACTGTACCAGCATGATGTCAGTTCTGACAATTACCTCACACAAACATCCCCATCCCATCTTAAACAAACAAGTAAGCATTCATATACTTAAGTACTTAATATGTCCCTGCTTAAACCTTAAAGGCCTTCTTGACAAAGGTTTGGTGCACAGGACACTCAGCATCACACTAGCAGGCAGAAAACATACACAGACACTACAGAAAACATAACTACAAAAAGGGGGTCACTCAACTGACAGGCTGAAGCCCTTTAGACAGCAAGTCTTTTTTGATTCCATAATCAGACACACAAATGTACTACTCACAGGGCTGAGCAAAGACAGTTGCTTTTTAGGTGCTAAGATCTGCAATGTCATTAGGGCCATCAAGTCCCTTCACAGAAGTACACACATGACTAGCTAATTGTAGACATGGGTATGAATGACTTGAGACATAACTCCTTGGATCATATGAAGAGAGACATGATGGAGCTCTCAGAATATTCATCTGAAATGGATTTTGGCTTATCCTGGTTAGAGTTCACCACAGCGGATTACCGGTCTGCTCTTGACTGGCAGTGGAGTTTTACAGTGTCGAGTTGCCAGCCTGGTGCCCAACCTTCACAGAAGGCACATACACACTCACGCACCTACCTGCATGTCTTTGAAACTCACTTGACCATGGAAAGCACATGCAGACTACACAGAAAGCACTCCATCTGAGAACTGAAGTGAAGAACCCCTTGCTGTGAGGCGACAACGCTAACCGCTTCAACACCATGGCCTCTATTCATCTGAAATTGGTGAGAAACTAATATTGAGCAGTGTCTTTTCTTTACTAAGAATGATGCCACAGTTAAAACAAATGATAACTGACTTCACTTCTTGGCTTAGGGGATGTAATATATATCTGCCTGGGAGGAGATGACTGACAACCCTAGGTACTTTGCTAGGAATGGCCTGCACCTCTCATCTTATGGTATTTGTATATCGACCAGGATGTTTCCCGTACCCATAGTGCCTTTTTTATGCAAGGCCAGTCTCCTCAAAAATCATAGTTAACTACTGAATGCTAGAAGCCTAAAAAAATTGCAGTTCTTACAGGCATTGCTAATTCTGGAAAATATAGATATCTGCCTAGTTAATGAAACATAGTTTCAGAACAATGACAGCACCCTTACTGTACATGGTTTCAGTGCTTACCACTCTTTCAAACCTATCAATGAATATGACAGTGTTATTTGGGGGTAGTGGGTTTCCATATTTCTAAAAAGCCATGTCACCTCCAGTCTCTTAAGCCAGGACAATGACCTTGAACTCCTCCATATGCTTTTCATGGTAGATAAAACTCTATGATATTATAGCCAATGATTGTACCCCCCTCTATGTCACTAGCAGCCCATGAGGCATATCTTAACAAACTGATATCCCTCCTTATTTAGCCTAGCACTATGCTTTTGGGAGACTTCAACTATTCATCCATTAACTGGGAAACTTATACCAACAAAATTAATTATACACATAAATTCCTGGGGTTCATTAATGCCAGCTACCTAGACTACCCATTTCGAGTCTCAAGTAGAGGTTCGAAATATTGGACCTGGTTCTCAACAAAATATCCCCCCCCCCCCCCATGTTCAGCACCTACTGTTACCACATCATCGATCAAATCTGATCATCGTTTAATAACTTTCACTATGACTGTAAAACCTGGCTTACTACAAACTCCCTCCATCTTATAAGCTTCGCCAACTTTATCTGTGAGGCAATGAAACACAATATTATGGAACTTATTAACAAGGACACAGGCAGTCTAAAAGCTCTGAACCCAAACTAGTTTGGGTTTGTTAAAGGCAGATATTGCCTTCTGAACCTACTGAGCTTCTTGGAACAAGTCACTGATACATTAGACACAGGTAAAATCAGTTCCACTTCTTACCTAGACCTTGCCAAGGCCATTGATAACATCCCACATTCCGTCATTGCCAATAAGCTAACCAAACTAAATGTTAATGCCCTGTTTTACCTGCTGGAGAGCAAACTGGCTGACTGATGAAACTCAACCTATTAGTGTGGGAGGCACTTTGATAATAAAAAGAGTGTTACCAGCAGTGGTCCCCAAGAATTGGTCCTAGTATCCCTTTTGTTTGGTATTTATTTCTCTGATGTCAGAGATGACATCAAGGGCTTTTGGCTGACTAGAACTGACATTAACTTCCCATCTGATTTTTAGATTCTTCAGGAGGGGCTGACATGCATCAACAAGTGGTGTCTGAACTGTGACCTAAACATAAATGCCAGGAAATGCAATGTTGTGTCCTTTGGCAAAACTGGACACCCATACCCCTACCACATAGGTAATGTCCCTTTGAAAACTGATTCTGTCATTAGGGACCTGGGCACTTTCATTTGGACTATCCTTTGATTATCATGTATCCGCTGTTGTTAGTAAATCCTTTTATCTAGCCAGACTAATCACTAGGGGCACTTCTACCAGATCTAAGTAAGTAATCTTCTCTCCTTACTCTTTTTTCATCAGGCCAATAACAGTGAATAATATGCAAATTGTCCCTGGAGCGTTTCTTCCCAGGCTTCTGCTGAAAATGGGAACCCACCCAGTTGGACTTTCCAGTAAACAAATGTCAAATAATAATAATGATAATAATAATAATAATAATAATAATAATAATAATAATAATAATAATAATAATAATGTCTCTTTGGTGTGTATATTTTTGAAGGATATGACCAGCTTAAGAGATTGTAGCATTTCCTGACTAAGATAATTTAGGGCACGTGTTTCTTGAGCTACCAGACCTTCTTATAGTGCTGTTTCTCTCTCTCTCTCTCTCTCTCTCTCTCGCTTTTCTTTTTGCTACAGATTATTGAGAGTGACTTTTGCCTAGCCTACAGAGCCTCAAAGAATCTAGTCCTGTGTGACCTCCTGCATATCCACAAAGCAAGTAACACCCTAAACACCTGCACAAGAGATCTTAACTTCCACTGTGGCATAAATAGGACCAGCTGGATATATATATATCACAGAATAGATATATATCACAGAGAATCCTTCTTTTATGAAACAGACTTCTCTTGGGCATCAAGCAAAGTAGCTTACTTATCCATTTTAAGCAAAACATGGATAAATGGATGGGGAATCTTAACTACACCCATGTTCTGGCCCATCAAGGCCTCATTAAAAGGGATCAAAACTAGGTATAAATTATTCATATTGATAGATACCTGCAGTTTGGGATATTGTGGCTATACCTGCAGTTTGGATTATTGTGGCTATACTACAAATAGTCCTCCAGATCAATAACCTATTATTAACCTATGAACATATGACTAAATTTCATTAAAAGTCTTGAATAATGCTTCTCTGACCACTGAATCAATGGTTAATTACTTGGCGTATCAAAAGGTTTCTTGGTGAAGAGAGTAGAATGAATCAACAGTAAAACTTCATATGTATTCTATAATGACAGGTTGTAGCTTTGAGGACTCACTCTGTAGATACAATCATGTTTTATTTTATGACTTATTCTTTTGATAGATGGAGTAATGGAATTACCCTTTTCAACCATTTTCAGTTATAACTTTATAACCTAGAATTAAAAAAATATGGCTACTTTCTATACAGAATAGCAATAAAGCATATAAAATGCAATAATAAAGTCGATGTTTTTGCTCAGCTCCTTCCATACATGTGAAGAACAGTATTGTGATATATGCAGTCAGTATTTGCATAAAATGTGATACTTGTGCACCTGTGCAAAACTATAAGTAGCCTAATTCACTCCATCAGCAAAGCAAATAAACTGGCAGTTTTCCTTTATAGTAAAAAAGGCTTTTAGCCAGATCACTGTCATCTGGGTGAACATGTTTAAGGGTCTGTTTTTTCAGCTACAATGACCTCATATCAAGAAATGGACCCATTTTCATCAGTTGCTTCTGCTGCTTCTTCTTCAAAGCAGGGAATGTCTACTGGGTTCAGGAGGTCTTCAAATTGTTCCTTTTGATTACTAAAAAGTCTAGAGCTGAGGATCATGTTCTACTCCTGTTAAGAACAGCATGAAAAATGTCCTTCTCCTCAAATCACTGGATAGTTTGCCAGAACTGGTCTGAGGTGATTTTAGTCATTCAGCATGGCATCACCACAGTCCTTCCACACTGGGGACTTTACTTTGGGACTGCTTCCCTGGTGCTTCCCTCACAATCTTTCAGTAGCTATATGCTAGTGCTAGATCTGTAGCCTGCCCCTGCTAGCACTATGTGAAAAGCCTTTTTCTTCAATTCAGCTGCTTCCCTCTGCACTGGTGTCTACCAATGGGTTATAGGGTAACCCTCATCAAAGGCAATGACAACCTTTTTAGCCACATATCCTTGGTACTCCTTCAAATACTGAGGTCTTCAGTAGCATCTATTTATATTTCACATCCATGACTTCCCCTGCTATGTGGAAGAAGCTTTTTGCAGGTTTTTCTTTGAACTCATCCCACACAGAAACATTAGTTAGGCATTACCAAGATGCCATTGCTACACATTTGGGTTTTCTGAGTCTGTCCATCTCTCTGCCCTGGCTATGTGACACATCTCACACCAATGGTTATCATTTGACGACTGATTATCTCTCTTGATCTAACTGTACAGGACATGTGGACTCAGATGTGAAGATATGACTACAGAGTGGGTCAACAATATTGGTCCTAAAGCACTGCGGTACCAGTACATTTAAAAGCACTCTTGTGTTCTAATATTGTGTTTATTACACAGAATTAATGACTAGTACACAATTTTAAATATAAATTCAACATTTTGTTGCAGCACATTAAAGCTGTTCTTTCTAGTCATACCTCTCCAGGTATCTCCATCATCCTGAGCATGACTGTTAATGTTTTCCCAATGAGTTACATCAGAAGCAGAATCAACAGGTAACACCATATCATGTGTACCAATCCCACCAATCCCACAGTTTCCAAGAAGGCTGCATATTCTGAATCTCTGTGTGGAATACAAAAAAAAGATAAAGAGTTTTTCTTTCTGCAGCTTCCTATCTACTAGTATACATGCCAGATGTACACTATCTGGCATGAGGCTTGTGGATATCCTCACACCTGCCTGGGGCATCTTCTAAGGTGTAAGTAACTCCAGAGAAGGAGATGCAGTCCATCTCTGACAGAAGACTCAGGTTCCAGAACCAAAGGTGTGAGTGGCGGTACAACTACCTGGGTCATGTCAACATAACAATTAAACAGCTTAGTCATGACAAGGTAACAGCAGTGGGTAAAATCAAGCCATATGTTCTGAAGATGCTAGGTACTGATGAGCTGTTGTGGTTAATCTGCCTCTTCATTGTTAAATCTCTGCATATACAAATATGATTGCGGTCTCCATTTTCCAGAAGCATGACAGGCAATTTTGCTCAGATTATATGGAGATCATGCTCCACAGCCACTCTGGGTAAACCTACACTAGGGTATTTGAAAGGGAGCTGTCTAGTAGCTAAGCCTTTGATTCAGGAGGAGCAATATGGATTGCATCTTGGCCATGGAACAATGGATCATTCTTTTCCCTTGTATGGCTGTTAGATAGCCAAGCGAGTTTGCCACTATGGTCTGCTGCATTTATTGGACCAGGATTAAGCATTTAATTATATACTCAGGAATACCCTGTGGGAGGTACTGATGCTTCTACATGTTGTTTAGGTCCTATATTTGCTTAGTGGGAGTTGTCTGTGCTCTTGACATTAAGTTAGTTATATTCATGGTGGGCATAGGATTTTGCAAAGGGATGTATCTTGTATTCCCTCCTCTTTGTGATTTTCATGGACAGGATATGAAGGCCCAACAGATATTTGAATAGTATCCAGTTTGGGATATGTGCTACATTTTTCTGCTTGAAGATGATGTAGTCTTACTGACCTCAGGAAATCTGTGATCTGTCCATGTACTGGAGTTTACTGCTTAGTTTGAAATGGTTTGGATAAAAATCAGTTCCTCACAATTGGTGGTCATAATTCTCTCATAGAAAACAGTGGATTTCTCTCTGCAGGTGAGAGAGAAATGCATCTACCCAAGGTGAAGGAGTTTAAGTAACTTAGTGGTCTAGTCATAAGTATAGGTACAAGAGATTGGGAGACTGACAGGCAGATTAGTGCATTGGCAATGAAATGTTGGTATTGTACTGAAATATGATGCTGAATAAAGAGCTGAGTAGTAGAATAAAGCCTTTAATTTATTGATGAGTCTGTGTCTTCATTCTCATCTGTAGTCACAAACTTTGGGTATAAACTCAAGGGTGGGAATTATGGCTACAAGCAATAGAAAAAAAGGTGTGCTTCACAGGGTATCTGAGCTCAATCTCCAAGAAAGAGTAAAAAGCCCAACAATCTGAGAGGATTTCAGAGTACAACTGCTGTTCCCCCAGGAGGCAGTTGAGACACTTTGTGATGCTGTCTCTTGTGTACCATGCAGTGCTCACCGGGAACAGCCCCAGGGGTCTACAGAAGACACACTGGCTAGATTATATCTCTTATCTTGTACTGAAATGTCTGTGGATCCTTCAGGATGAGCTAGGGACTGTTAGTGGAGATAGGGAAATCTGTTTTGCCATGCTCAGCTTGCTCTCACTACCATCCTGATCAGAACAGCAGTTTTACAAAATGCATGGATGGACATATGCTTTTCTGGCTGATTCCTAATGTTCTGGTGGGGGAGAAGGGGAGTGAGTCCAGCAGAGCAATAATAAATAGTAGAGTCCTGAATGGTTGAGTACTGGGCTCACACTTGCGTTCTCTGTTTGTGAATAATCTTTATAGGAACAGTGGCAGCTCTCATGTAATTCCAGAAAGTGTAGACAATTTGATACTTAGAGAGCTATCATCTGTCTCTGATTTTGCAGTACATCCTTGATTGTTGTTGTCTCATATTTGCCTATCCCTTGTACTTTTTTCAATTTCTGGTAAATTACTGAAGATTACAGTCAGTAATGCCAAACATTTGAGTTTCATACTTATTATTCAGACAATAAATACCGATGCAATATGTACCTGTTGTTTTGTTAACATTATATATAGTGAATTAGAGTAATATTTGAAAATATTCCCTGATTTTGAGTAAAGTAGTTGAGAGCTATAATGTTCCTTTCTAGGCTAATGCATGCAGCTGAATTTTACAGCAATAAAAAAAGTCTTCTCTATAGTGGATTATTCCCAGAATTACTGATTTATCCTTGTAATATGGATTCTAGTTGAGGCTTGTATTTATTATGAATCTCTAGATTGAATGAATCAATGAAGATGTCATCACTCTTAGACATTTTTATCTGCAGTTATTCCAGGAATCCAGTCTAGCTATATAAGTAAATCTAATGGGAAGAAAAGATATATTCCACAAATAGTGCCTTCCTAATGAATGGTAACAAAGCTCCCACTACATGCCAGACTCATTATTGTTAACAATATTCCTTTTTCCTACTCTGTCTTATACAGCTTCCTAATTACGTCCCTGCATGGAATGATCAGAGTTCACTCATTGCACCAAAGGATAAAATGCTTTATGACTGTCTCTTACCCAAGATGGCACCATTATCACATAAAGAAAAGACCTCAGATGGGTGGCATCTCGACTCCAAGGGCAGAAGTTACATTTTGTTTACCTTTTCAATACTCAATAACCTTTTTGGTAAGAGGTTTAAGTGGAGCACCAATGGCCAAACCAGATTTTTGTGGCTTTTTATTCTGTTTAGTAAAAGAGGCTACTGGAAGTTCTAAGGGCTAAGACAGCAAGAAGGAAGACCTTTTTTTGCAGCAGAGTGGTCTACACTAGAGTGTCCTAACTAGTTTATAGAGGCCCACATTTTTTAAACTTTTTAATAGGGTCCTAAGTTCTGTTTCCTCAGTCCTAGTCACTATACCCATATGAGACTCATGACATACCTCTCAACCTGCAGACATTGAAAACAGGAGCAAAGGCTCTTGAAAAATAGGAACATCCAGCGAAAAATATGGAAGCCTAATTGCGTAAAATTTGCATATCTAATAGCGGTTCCCTATCAGAATCCTGAAACACTATAAGCCTGAAAGTCAAAATCCTGAAAACTAATGACTGAAAATGCAAAATCTCGAAAATGCAAAATCCCGAAAGTCAAAATCCTGAAAACACAAATAATGCTAATATGTCACTATAAAGACACTAATATCTACCAACTGACCCTGACCCTAACCCTAACCCTAAGGTCCGTCACTATCGCACACTCACCTGACCCGCGCCCTAACCCTAACTCACTTAAACCGCCCCTAACCCCAATATGTGTCACTATTGCATACATGCCTAACCTGCGCCCTAACCCTAACTCACTTATACCGCCCCTAACCCTAACATAAAACCAACCGCACACTTACCTGGACCCAACGCATGACCTAACACCACAGGGCTAACAATAGCAAAGCCACAGTGACGTCAGCATGTCCATTTTGTGTTTTCAGGATTTTGACTTTCGGGATTTTGCATTTTCGAGATTTTGCATTTTCAGTCATTAGTTTTCAGGATTTTGACTTTCAGGCTTATAGTGTTTCAGGATTCTGATAGGGAACCCTAATAGCACATAACTCTTCCCACGTCCAGTTGGAATGTGAGATACTACTCAGAAACATGTTTAAAAACAGAAAGTGACAAAATGATGGAAAAATATAAGCATATTATCAAAGAGTCATTTTAAAATCTGTAGACTTTAATGAACTGCATCACAAAATTCTTTCACGCAAGGGCATTAATTTTTGTTTCAGAAACAGTTAGTTGTAAGATGTGTGTCCTCTTTCTTTAAATTATTTTGCCAATAGCATCTTGGTCATGTGCGATCATGTACTATGTCTTTCTGTGTGCTAGAAAGTTTCAAAAATTACATGTGATGAGAGGGATTCAGAAAATTGTGTGAAGGGGTAGATCAAGCCTGAAAATAGTGACATGCTTCCAAAAATAGGGACATCCTGAATCAGACCTGTAAATATGAATGCTTCTACAAAATAGGGTATGGACTTGTGGGTTCCATTTCTTCGGTATGTATCTGAAGTTACAGTTTTGCTCTTGCTTGTGAATTAATGTTAACATTTTGCTTTATGCGGCTGCTGTTGGCCTACAATGACACCATTAAAATCATGAAATAGCTGCTGCTGTAATTATTTGCTAGGGTACCTCAATGAAGTGATCTGTTAGAACAAGATGAAACATATCCTTCATGATAGAGTTTCTTTGCAATATCTGACTATTGAAAACTGTTTAGTGTACTATCCCAGTAATCAAACAAACAAACATCAATCAATCAATTAATCAATCCATCAGTCAGTGCAGATAGTCTTTACAAATGAATGCTGGTACATTTTGTGAGGCAGCTTAGTTGTTTAGGCATGCTAAACAAACATATGCCTAAAGTTTGTTACAGTAGCATATTTAACATATCCTCTGATGTACTCGTATAACTCCTGACCAACTGCTGTGACTGGATGTTTTACCTCAATGTGACAATGTTTGCAATGAGCACACTAATTTGCTTTAAACACAAGCCAAAAGAAGAAGAAGACATTTTATAGTGGCTGATTTATGGCATAAACAACAGATGTTTTCTTAACTTTTTCATTCTAAAGGGGTTTGATTTCTTTTATGCTGAGGTTGTGATAAAACTGATAAACTGGACTGCACATCTTTTTTTAATTACCTCTGTAGAAATATTCCTTGCTAGTATGCCAGTAATCTGTAGGTGGCCTAACATAACAGAACACCTTCCTCTTAGCTCTGAGGTAAAGTGCTGGCTCTTCTGATTTGTTTGTGGGTTGCTAAAGAGGGACTAGAGCAGCAGCTCACAGAACTGCCTAGGTACTCTCATGAATGACCAGTAAATGTGCTAACCATTTCTAGACAGACCTTCTGAGCCTAGGAAACAATGGAATTGCAGTTAGCCAGAACAGTGGAATGAACAACTGGGAAATTTGAAGCTAATATCGTGTCAGGACTACAAAAGTTGACATATCACTGCTGGTCATATCGTTTTGTGCTACATACAGAGCTGTTTGTTTCTGTACTAGTTTAGCACTGGGGAGGGATTTACCTGTGATCGTCACCAGTCAGCATACCTCTGAACAGTTAAGATTTTCACTGAATGCCCAGATTTTTGTCTTATATTTTTGATATCTTCCTCATCATTTTTTTTTCTGGCAAATTGCTGAAGACTAAAGTCACAAAATAATGACATAAATTTGAGTTTCAGACTTCATATCCTTCAGAAAATGTATAATAAAACAAATCCTGTTATTGAATCAACTTTCTAAGTTTAAAAGAGGAATATTTAAAAACTGTTCCTATTTTTGTGTTTTTGTCTCACCATTATTTTAGGGTTTATCCAGATTTCTTGCATGAAGGCGTTGAGACGTATCCCAGATACTGCTGCACAAAGTCTATGAAATTGTGATGGATGAACATATTCCTGCTAACAGGTATTATTAGCTTCAACATGTCATTATGAGATTGAGAACAAATATCATAAATTAATAAATATCCATCCACAGCAGATAGAAAGCTATGTTGAAGATGGTTGCTATCATTTAAGTGCTTCTGTTAAGTTTAAACATGAATAAGTTACATATATCTCACTATTACCTATCTTTGAAAATATGCTTAAGAACAAAAGCACAATGCTGGCACGTACCAGATAAAAGAAGAAAGAACAAAAATGAGTACCTTGCCATAATCAAATGTTTAAAAATGAGTCCATCAGAGAAACATCTGCCTGTTGTTTGTTGATAAGCATCTAAATTCCTTGCCTAAAGAAATAGTGAAAGATACTTGAAAGTCTACATGATCTTGCCATCTACTAATGCCAACTATTCATAATGACTTAATAACTGCAGTATTTTATCTTCTCTGGTACTTCCTAAGCTCATTCAGTTTATCACTTCTGAAACATAGCTTTGAAATATCAAAAGAGTTTCTAGATCTTTCTCTGGCAAATATTTCTGCTCCTTTAAATAAGGTCTGCTTAGCATGTCAGTTTTGTGTATTTGCTTTTCTGCTTATACTGAACCTTCAAAACATGCTTTTGTAGTCTAACATTATTCTTGTTGATGTTGGTGATTTGTGAACTGATTTCTTAAATAATGCATTGTAATAGTTTAGATCTATTGCAGATTTTCCATAAATGCAGTCATGACCCTTTTGATCACCATAAAAAATCCCCAGCATTTCTTTCTCTATTTGTGCGCACTTTATTTTTGCTTCTGTTGAAGCTCTTGACTTACATATTCTTATTCTCTCACCTTGCATCAACACTACACTTAGCCCCTGTTGACTTGCATCAGCCTAGAGTACAAATGATATTAACACATCATGGCATATAAGGGTATAAGCCCTTTTAACAAGCCATTTCAAATTTTCAAAGCCTTTATCTTGTTTTGTTGACCAAAACCCACATCATAATCTAGCAGTTTCCTCAGTGGCACTGTGACATCTGATAAGCTGACCATGTACTTTGGCAGATATTGTATTATTCGACAAAACCTCATAAAAACAGAATTATCTTTTAACATTTGCATATTAACTAAGATAATGAGCACATTCAAATCGAACTACAGTTCTTCTTGTGTCAAATATATGTATTTGAGATGATCTGTATATATCTCACATTTGCTCTTACTAAGCTTCAGAGTTTCGTGCCTTAGTCTTGATTAGCCTTGCATCAAGCTATTATTTTGTAGCTTCCCACACAAGCAGCACCCTAGCACCTTATGAACCCCCTGGAATAAACTTTTCCTGAATGCTAAGCAGTGTGACTCTTCCTTTAAACGTAACCTAGATGACTGGATAGGTATTCACAAATTTACTCTGGGATTGATTGGTATGGCCCTTCTGGAGAAAGGAGGCTTGGTCAGAGGTGGAGCACTGGCAATGAGTGAATGGTCATAAGACTCAGTGGCTATGGAATATCTTTTTATGTATGAATCTATGTTAAAAAACCAAGAAAAAGCACCAATGGAAGTAGCAAAAGTGAATATCGTAGACAAACAAATAGCGTATTCCAAATTTATTCTCCGCTTTCGTCATAAACTTCTTCAGAATGATAAAACATTACAAAATTCACATGGTTTAAATACTAAAAGATCTTAAGCCAATCAATCAATTGTCCAATAAAAAAGCATCAATTAATTAAAGTAAAAAAACCAAATACCAGGTTTTTCCTACATAAAATGCAATAAAAAAGCTTCACTGTTTTTGTTTATGCACAATTCACGGTGCTTTAAATAACATTTAACATTGATAACATCATTCAAACCGGGGGGTGAATCAGATTTTAATCTAACCTGCCAGTCTGTTTCACCTTTGGTGATGTCATGCATTAAATAATGTAAGTTTAATTTTCTGGCATATTTTTTGATGTCAATCACTGTTTTTACATAATTGGCCCTGTTACTAGGGACAAAATTTAGACCCAATTTTAATACTTCTAATTCAACATTTGAAAAAACATAATCAGTCAAATTAATAACATTAAAGTTGTTGGTTTGTCCATCTGTTTGGTCAGTTAAGTCTCTTCCCCCGAAGACTCCGACCCCAAGAAGGTCCGACTTCTGGTGAAAACTGTCCT
This sequence comes from Protopterus annectens, assembly GCF_019279795.1. Lineage (NCBI taxonomy): Eukaryota > Metazoa > Chordata > Ceratodontiformes > Protopteridae > Protopterus > Protopterus annectens. Next base: position 1,350,948,002 of record NC_056728.1, read on the forward strand.
GATGTTCGACTGTCCTTTCTTGGGAAAAAAAGAAGACGCAGATGTCGCAGTTGGATTAGCCGGACCCACTTTGGGTCTAACTACTCTGGCACTACTGCCAGAACCAGATGTTTCATTATCAGCGTCAATAGAAAACTTGTCAGTGATAGGAATGGTAATAGGTTCTTGGTCGGTACTAAAACCAACCTCATTCCCCGTAGCCAAAGCCTCCTGATTAGCCTTGAAATTCTTTACAGTATCAAAAAAAGAGACGATACCAATGCTTTGTATAAGCATTCTTTGGTATGTCCCAATTTTAAGAAATTTTTGTTTTCCATTTTAGAGGTTTGTAAGAAAGACATGAGGGACGGTGATTACAAAAACTACTTACAACAACGTGAAACAGACTGGCAGGTTAGATTAAAATCTGATTCACCCCCCGGTTTGAATGATGTTATCAATGTTAAATGTTATTTAAAGCACCGTGAATTGTGCATAAACAAAAACAGTGAAGCTTTTTTATTGCATTTTATGTAGGAAAAACCTGGTATTTGGTTTTTTTACTTTAATTAATTGATGCTTTTTTATTGGACAATTGATTGATTGGCTTAAGATCTTTTAGTATTTAAACCATGTGAATTTTGTAATGTTTTATCATTCTGAAGACGTTTATGACGAAAGCGGAGAATAAATTTGGAATACGCTATTTGTTTGTCTACGATATTCACTTTTGCTACTTCCATTGGTGCTTTTTCTTGGTTTTTTGACGTTTGGTTGTGCACTTCTTTTGTTCTATGAATCTATGTTAATGAAGCATGTCAGTTACATTAACATTCCAGTAATGCTTAGGGTAGAAAAAACAGATCCTCTTTTCACGTTATCTAAAAATAATGAGAATGATTATTTTTTCAGACCATACTTACAGCAGATGTTCGTAATGCTTGATTTAGAGATGTAGGTGTAAGGTCTCATCTAGTTATATATGAAGGTATTTGAAAATGCAGGGTGTAGAAATGACAGTGCTATACACATCATGGCTGTGCTCTATAAATCATCAGTATTGGTCAGCCATATGACTGGCAAGACAGATAATGTAAGGGTATGTTATAAATGCCTAATTGCTTTGATCATCTGAATGACTATTAAAAATTAGGTCAGTAAGAATTACAAAAATATAAAAGTGATAGCATGGGTGCTGAGTTAAAAAATACATGTTATGTAGGGATGACTTCACTTACTTTTAGCAATTGTCGGCAAAACATCAAGCCTCCCTTTACTAAGCCAGTGCCAGAAGTCTTACGGGTGACAACATTTGGTCAGAAAATGGCTTGAAGGGGTCTGACCTTTGATTTTGTCTGGCTTACAGGGTTAAAAAGCATGTGTATTGCTATATCATTATATTACTGATAAAGACACAAATTATTGATTCAGCCCCCCCCCCCCCAATCTGTAAACATTTAGTTGATGCATGAAATGAGGCATTTTATAATGCTAATCTATTAGGCTGTCAGATAAAAATCAATATGCAGCATAAATATGCAATTATATGTTTTAAAGCACATACATTATGCTCTGTGTGTGCATGTGTGTGTGAGGTATGTGTGTGTGGGTATGTGTGTAAGAGCAGGAAACAGAGAGAGAGTTGGATTGTGTTTGAGGATGCAAAGTGTCAGTGCTGGCACAACCTTCAAAACCTGATCTAACAGAATGTGTGAGATGTTTATATAAGGGGTGATGATGGGCCAGTCATTCTCTATTAGACAGTTCAAAGACAGAGCACAATGCTAGAAAAACATAAGTACAGACGGCAGGTATGAAGATGCAAGCTAGACTTTTGTATATTTTCTATACAGAAACCACTTATTGCATAGGGGATTGTGTAGTTTTGAGTTCTGGTATATTTCAGATGTATCTTAGGGTTGGTATTATGTTGTCAAGTAAATACCTAAGAAATACTTACAAAAGCATCCAAGAGAAAACACAATGAATACTGTATATAAAAGATTATAATGTATCCCCGAGTCTGTAAAAGGTTATTAATGTTATATATTTTTTCTAGATGATAGTACCTTTGCAAAGGCTATGGCAATGCGTTTCCACAAATAAAGTTGGTACTGAAGAAAATCGTGCATTCATAATTACGTTTATACTGTGACAGTTCATGTCCACAGCTCATGTCCATCACCCAGAAGAAAAGTGGGATGGGAAGAGTTCAAGTCCATTAGCCAGAAGAAAAATAGGTTTCTGATAGGACTATACCCTTAGAATACATTGAGGGGGCGTGGCCAAGGATGAACACAGGGTAGCAGCAGATTACTTCAGCTCCACCAACATAACTACATTAACAGGAAATTATTACTTCAAAACTCAACTAATGGAATAATTTTCTTTCTAAAAACGTTTGGACTATCATTACTTATAATAATATCCAAAAAAGAAAGAAAATGTAACTGGCTTTCCTGTCAGAAATCTTTTTGGAAATTTCTCTCTCATCACTTCTGTTCAGAATGAGTTCCAGCAAGGCTAACAGTCAGGATTCCATCATTAAGAAAGAGCTTCAGACATTATTATCAACTATACAGCAACTAACAACTACAATGGACAGACTGGATGTTAAAATTGACAATTTTATAGAGAAAACCACAAAACAAATGGATGTGCCACACCAAGATCTACAACATCAGAAAGCCCAGATAACAGGTATAGAAGAGGCACTTAATGATATGGACAACAGAATTAAGGAAGAAGAAATGAACATTGAATTTTTATTGAAACAAAACACTCACCTTCAATCCAAACTAGATGACTTGGAAAACAGATCCAGACGTAACAATATAAGGATTTTTGGGCTGCCAGAAAATATAGAAGGTAATAACATTACATCTTTTTTAAACACTTGGCTTCCCAAAACTTTAGATCTGTCAGAGGCATTTTCTTTTGGCATTGAAAGAGCCCACAGGTCTTTATCCATTTCTAATACAAAAAAAATTTATCCTAGATCAGTTATTGTAAGATTTTTATCATCTTATGACAAGGAGATGGTATTAAAATCTGCATGGGCTAAATCACCTATAAAAATTAATGAAGCAACTGTGCGCTTTGACAATGACTATTCCTCTTTGGTAATATCAAAAAGAAAGGTCTTTTTACCATTAATAAGAGAGCTTAAGAAAACACAGTTCAAAACTCATCTTTTATTTCCTTCCAATCTGAAAATCTTTTTACCTGATGGCCCTAAAATTTTTGAAGATCTGGACTCTGCTTTGGTATATATTAAAAAAAATAAAATACTAGACAAAATAGAGGATATGGAATGGGCAAGTCCTTCGTTAAAAAGAATGGCAACAGGAACATCTTGGAAGACATCAGAGAAACAAAAAAGACTAAAAAACAAATGACATGTTTTATATTTCTTTGAACTCTTTAATTACAGTTTCTGCATTTACAAGAAAACCATAAATATCTTAATGATTTGTACAAAGTTATACTAATGTGCAAGAACTGAAGTTTGTTTTATGGATAATCAAACTTTCATGAGGAACAAATAACCTGATATAAATCAACTTGTTTCTCTTCTGTAACTAAGAGACCTAAGGTTAGTAATATGTTATATCTTTCTTTCTTTCTTTCTTATAAATAATAGTACTCTATTTAAACTAAACATATATGGGAGGGGGAGGGAGGGCAGGGAGGGGGTAAAGATGAAAAGAAGGAAAAAGGGGGAAAATAAAATATTATCTCTTTAAAATTATTTATGCTGTTTAAATAAAACTGCTTTATATTATACTATTATTAAATTGCTTAAACACATAATATCAAATAATAAGTTATGATATAACTGTAGTTGACTAGAACTAAAGCAGTTGTAAGTAATGTGTCTCAGGTTTTACTTTACTAAACGAAACAGCAAGTAAATATATATGTAGGTAGTAGTTTTTTTTTTTTTTTTTAAGAAGTAACAAGGTTCTGATAATACTGATGTGTGTTTGTAACATACTTTGAATGAGAAAATGAAATGGGACACATAAATATAAGAAATGTTTATGTTAAATAATTTAAGGCTTGGTTTCACTGCCATAGAGACTGCAATGACTTGTGGAGTGCTTTGAGAAGGTTTTACACTGTATAAATCCTTTTACATTCAAAATGAATGTTTGTCACTTACTTTTACTAAAATTCCCGCCAGAATGTTATAAGAGACAATTTTAGTTATAGGTATCCTCGTGAATAGTGTCCTCGAGCCGATTTAAAAGCTTCAACATTCAGCAAATGCACAGAGAAGCTGAAAGCAGCCATTTTGAACTTTGACCCCTGATTTCACACAGACACGACGCAAATTCAAGAAGTAAACCAGTTTCAGGAAGTAGAACTGCTGTAAATGCGGTATTGTGATGAAAAACGAACTTTATGACAACAAAATGTGAGTTTTTCTTTATAATAACTTACTTATTTAAGATGTAACTTATAAAATGTAAAAGTTATAATGATTTTTAATGTCTTAATATGCCATAGTAAACAAATGAAATAACTTAGAATGCATAGAAGCTAAACTCATGCATATATGACTCTGAAAGCTTATATAGTTGCTGCACTTCAATGCATATAGGTGCTTATAATTTAATGATATATAACATTATAATGCATTTATTTTAACAAAGATAAATATGTGCATTATTATGATTTTATTTTAGAAGAAAGTGTCATGTGATACATTCTAAAGCTGCAGTGCAGATATATGAGATATAGCAGGCTTTCATCACAATGATTCATGCATAACTAGAGATCAACATTGCTTTGTAGTCTGTTCTTTTTATCTCATATACTGAGAATAATCATTTTTATTTAAATGGTAAGAACAAGTAAGAGAAGGAAGCTTGTAGTACATGTAGTTTAAAGTTTTAAAACTACTAATAGTACTGTTATGGCAGAAAATATGAATACTCTAATGTAAATAATATTTTGAGTCATAATAGCCTTAGATAATAAATGTTATTAAATTCAAATGAACATAAACATATAATAAGAACCTACCACTACAAGTTTATATTAAACAACTAAAAGGGTATCTTTTTTTTTTCTCTCTCTCTCTCTCCTCTGCTCTCACTTTCAAGATTATTAGAATGCTTTTATGATAATGTATACATTATATAGAATAGATATACATAACATTGTTAAGATGACTATAAAAGTTTTATATGATAATACAAAGGTATTCTCAAAAATAATGTTGGTAATGCTTCTATTTCTCAAAGATGATTTATAATGAGTCATTTATTGTATAAGTTTTAAAGTAAACAAATATGAGATATACATAATACATGTTAGTGATATTGATTATAATTTCTATTTTAGTTTCTTATATATTATCATAAAGATTAGTTAGTGTAAATGTTATAATAACCTATTTCTTAACTTTCATATCTAACTATTACATTAATTACATAATTGATCTTATTTTATTTATTATACTGTAAAATAAAAAGCTGTTATATAAATTAAGTCCTGCTATAATAGATAATCAAAATAATGAGCTTAACTTTAGTTGATAAAAGTTAGTATTTAATTAATTTTGCTGGCAGCTGGGGTACTGCTGCTTAGGATAGGGAGATAACTTGAGTGGTATTTGCTACTCGAAGTTGGAGTTTTTAACTCCAGGCTGGATGCAATGTTTAATCCAAACTATATTTTTACCTGATTTTTGTTATGTGTACATAGTTTTGACATCCACATCACATTTTATAAACTCACTGTCACTACAAATAAAAGTTAAAATTTCACAAAATTTCATAAGATTTTCACTAATTGCAGCTATAATTAATATAATACCTAAAGGAGGAGACATAATAATACTTACTTTAGTAAATACTATTCTGATTATATGTTTTATATGTTTATAAAAGTTAAATGGTAACTTTAAAAGGAATGTCTCTAAACATTAATGGATTGAATAATCCATGTAAAAGGGGAAGTTTAATGAGATATATTAATCTGCATAGAGCCAACTTAATATTCCTTCAGGAAACACATCTCCTGAAAAAAGATATAGATAAATTAGCCACTAATAAATATACAATCTTGGTTAGCTCAGAACACACACAGAAAAAAAGAGGAGTGGCTATTTTATGGAACAAAAATATGCCCACACCTAAAATTATTAAGTCATATAAATATGACAAAGGAATGTTCTGCCTGGTTACAATACAGATTAATGGGAAAATCTATACATTGATTAATGTATACTGGATACCAGGAATTGGCACTAATACAGTGAAATACCATCTCAATAAGATTATATCATTTTCTAAAGGAGATATTATTTTAGCAGGAGATTTTAACTGTATCCTACATGAAAAAGATACTACTACTAAAGGAAAAAGGAAAATCACATCTAATGCAAAACATTTAAAGGATTTCATTAATTTATATCATTTGAATGATATTAATAATCAGACAGATTCTAAATCATTACCATATACCTTTTTTCTAACAGACATAGAACTTATTCAAAAATAGATAGAGTCTTTATTTCTAACCAACTGGTAATTGACCTAACTAATTCTAAGATCATTTCATGCCCTATATCGGATCATAATTCAATTGTCTTTGAATTTATGGTAAATATTACTCATAATGTTCAGATCAAAAGAATACCTGCATACCTAACTCAACTAAAAGATTATAAAGATTATATACTTACAGAGGTACAACATTTTTTGGACTTAAACACTACACCTGACGTCTCCATTATTTACATTTGGGATGCTCTAAAATCTTATTTATATGGACAAAGTATCAGATGGTATAATAACAAAAGGAAAACTTGGGACAGGGAATCAATAGACATACAAAACAAATTAGACTCATATAAACATAATAATAAGGAAAATATTATGGACAAAAAAGTCATTGAGGAAATAAATAAATTAAATGAGAAATACAAAGAAATTTTAAATCACAAAGTCAAAATAACATTAGAGAAATATAATTTTTTGTCTTACTCAATAAGTCCCAAATACTTACATAAACTTAAAAATAAAACGAAAAGGCTTAATAAACAAAATCATATCAAAGAAATTTTTTCTTCAAGGAAAAAGAAGAATGTTTCTAGTTTACCAGAAATATTAGATGAATTTAGAAATCACTTTCATAACATTAACCATAATAACATTAATATGGAATCTAAAGACAGAATAAAGAACTTTATAATTACAAACATGAACAAAAAACTTAATAAACAACAGGCTGGATTAATAGATAAAAATATTTCATATACAGAGGTTATCACACAAATAAATAAACTTAAATTAAACAAAGCCCCAGGTAATGATGGTATCATTCCTGAGATTTATAAAATCCTTCCTAAGAGTACCTATTCATTAATAGATAAGGTTTTTATTTCAGCTCAAAATGAATTGATAATTCCCCCATCTTGGCAATACACATTTCTTTCACCAATCTTGAAACCCAATAAAGATCCAACTAGATGCACATCATACAGACCCATTTCACTACTTAATGTTGACTACAAAATGTTCATGAATATATTTGCTGACAGATTAAAGACAATCATTCCAAGTATAATAGATATAGATCAGACAGGCTTTATTACAAATAGAAATACTTTTGATAATATAAGGAGAACTTTAACCCTGATTGATTATGCAAACAGAAAAAAGAAAGATTTGACACTCATCAGCCTTGATATAAGTTCAGCATTTGACTCAGTAAGTTGGGACTATCTGTTTATCTTATTGAAGTGTACAAATTTCTCTAATACATTTGTGAATTTAATTGAACATTTATATAAAGGAGCGTTGGCATACATTAAAATTGGAACATATGTCTCACAAAAGATACCCATATTAAAAGGCACAAAACAAGGGTGTCCACTTTCACCATTGTTATTTACTTTAATAATGGAGCCTTGGGCTAATTTGATTAGGAACAGCAATGATATAGCTGGATTTGGTATAGATGAAAATACAATATCTAAAATCCAACTTTTTGCAGATGATGTTTTAATTACATCAACAGGGACAAATTCTTCTATGCAGTCATTATTTGATAAGATGACAGATTTCAAGAATATTTCAGGTTTGATATTTAATGAAGAAAAAACTAAAATATTACCAATATACACAGGGAAAAATGTTCTCACTAGTGATTTTCTTAAATACATACCCAATTCAGGTCAAATAACCTATTTAGGCATAATATTAACTAAAGATATTAAATCCATTATACATCATAATTATAGTAATTGTCTTCATAATATACAAACTCATTTCAATAGCTGGAACAATATGTTTTTTACCACGGAAGAAAGACTCACAATTATTAAAATGATAATATTCCCGAAGATATTATACATAATACAATCAATAATACTCCCACCTACAAAAATAATTATTAAGAAATTAAATTCACAAATGTTAAATTTCTTATGAGCACCTAATAGACCTAGGATTGCATTAAAGAAACATACTAATAGTTGGTCCCAAGGGGGTATAGCATTTCCAGACTTTGATTTATACGCTATCTCTTCTATTATAAAAGTTATAACATTACTAATAGATCAGTCATATGTTGCAAAATGGAAGGAATATTGGGAATTAATTAGCATGCACTTCACAAAAATATCATTAACACACAAAAATACTATTATAAACAATCCCATGTTATGGTTACTTAAAGAGTTTTGTACCTCATCTATTACACCAAAATATATAACTAGTTACCCATTAAATATTATTATTAGATATCGTAATTTTATATATATGCATCCTAAGTATAAGGAATGGAATTTTATCTTATTTCCCATAATATATACACAATGTATTCTTTTATCATCCACCTCTGAAAGAACTCTTCTAGTCACAGAGAATAATTTAAAGTATTGGTATCAGATGCTGTCAGACAATAAAGTAAAAAATTTAGACTTGTTAAAGCAAGAATTTGATTTGAGAGAAACATGTTGGTTAGAGATTCAGACTTTTAGACATCTTGCTAACAAACTTGACTTAATGTCTTTAACAGTTAAAGAATCTGTTTCAATACTGATTGACTACTTGATACTAAATTTACAACAAAGGGTTTCTGATAAAGGTAAGCTCTCACACATACATAAAATTATTAGAGATGAAACCTATTATAGTTCAGATAATTACTGGAATTATTTCAAAACCATTAATGGTGAATTACCAAAACAACAAGATAAACAATATATATTGGAATCTGCTTATAAAACTACTTCTTCTATTAATTGGAGACTTTATACTTGGAAATTTTTACATAGATCTTTCTATACACCCCTAATGATGAAAAAAATTAACAAAAAAGATAACATATGTAAGAGATGTACTGTAGAAATAAATGCTGATTGGGCACATATGTTTTACGATTGTATAAAACTGAAGGAATATTGGATGTTAATCAATGATTTTTTGCAGGCTCTTTTTACAGATAATTTCATAGTCTCTAAGTCACTTATATTATTTAACACCCCTGTTCCTAAATGTGTTAAAAAATTTAAACTTCCTTTACTATGGTCAATTCTAGCAGTGGCTAGAAAAATAATAACCAGAAACTGGATTTCAGATACTCCTCCTTCATTTAATGAATTTAAAAATGTTATGATTGAAGTTTGTCATATGGAACTAATGACAATAAAGTCAAGAACCATTAGGAAAACATCTTACTATAATATATGGGATACCTTACAAAACTTGTTAAAACAGTCTTAGTTTTATTAATAAGATGTTACAGTTTAATTAATTGATTTAATTTAGAGTGGATGTCTTTGTAAATACTTTAGTTGTTTTATTAAATGTTATAATTGTTTATATGTTAACTGCTTGCATAAGATTGTCATAATATTTATTTTGTATGTTAAAACTAATAAACTTGTTTAAAAAAAAAAGAATACATTGAGTACTGCTGACATTACAATTAAAGCCACATCCTTCTATCAGAAGCATAAATTATGTGAACTCAGCCTCTGTGACTGTCCCATCACACTGTCTTTCTCTCAGCAGCATGAACAATGAGTGCACAGCCTCTGTGACCATCCCATCATGCCTTCCTCCTCCTCCTAAGAGTATCGTTCTGACTAATATGCATACAGTCTCTCTGACTTCCAAAGGTATTCACAGGCAGCACCAAGGATCGAAGACTAGCTGATATACTTTGAAAACACAGCTTTAATGAAAAACAAACAAAAAAAAACATACACTACTGGCATTAATGTCTCCTATCTAATACGTTTTCATTTAAAAGTTACTTCATCAGATGCGGACTGACTTATGAAACATTCCATTTATACTCCCTCTGCTCAATGAATTAATTGATTAGCCAATGAAGTTAAATGATTAATTAGTAATTAATATAAGATATTGTAAATATAAAGTGACTGTATGCATATACAACTTTTTCAAGGTGGAAAATAAACATAGCACCATTTTACTTATTAAAAACCATGTAACCTAAAACCTCTACCTAAAAATTGGTATTCTATACTAAACCCTTCATAAATAAATATAAACATCATATACTTTAAAACTTTTAAAAGATTACATATAAATATAGAAAATGAACTTGAAACTCTATCATGAACATAAAAATGCTTTGTGAATTGGCATTGACATCAATGTACAGATAAATATAATCATATTAAAAACTATTTCAATCTTAAAATTCTGTTTAAAATATTGTTATATAAATACAAATATAAATATATATTATAAAAATTGAATACACATTGCAAAAACCTGATGAAACATTTTCTTCTGTTTCAAACTATTATTAAAATTTGGCTGCCCTCAGTTTAAGCACAGGGGCAATTGAGATATGGTCATTAAGTCCAGGAAATTTGTTTGATGGGTGATCTGCCACCATAACTCTTTATATTATATTGTTTCTTCCCATAGACCACCCCTTCCATCCATTTTTACTTGCTCAATGACAAAAAACTTATAATAAGCATTACTACACTTTTGTTTATGCTTAAATAAAGCATTGGTGTCTTTGTGAGTCTGGATTTCATACATACGTGTGTATATTCTTCTTCAAAGTTTGTGTTCTGTCTTGCCAATGTAAAATGCTTGGCAATCCTGACATATACCTACATAGACCAAGCCACTGGAGCCACAATTACTATATTCCTTACTCATAATATTTGTGTTCCTACTTTCCAAATATATACTCTCCTTGTTTACTATATGAATGCATTGGGCAAAGTGGTCACACTCGAAAGTTCCTTTCTTTTTTTTGTTGCACTATTCTGTCCCATTTCTTTCTCTAGTAAATTTTTCAAACTCAATGGATTTCTAAAAAACACTTTTAATTCTCTTTTGGGTATCTTTTCAAGATCTGTAAGTGCAACAAATCTATTCCTTTCAGTATTTAATATAGACCTGACCAAGTTAGAGCATCCATTATACTCTATTACTAAGGCATTTCCATATGTATCCTGTTTAGCCTGATTCTCATTCTCTTGGTTATCAAGACTAATACTTAAATTAGGCCTAAATTTATCCTGCTTCCTTTCACATACCTCTTTTTCTACCTGGTCTAACATGCAAGTGGGATATTCCCTAGCTGTAAAGAACTGCCTTAGTAAACCCATTTCTTTAAAAAACTCATCATTATTCAAAGTCATTCTACTTGATCTTATATACTGCCCTTTGACGATATTTTTCTTATAATGTGTAGGATGTGAACTATTGTAGTGTAAATATGAGTTTGAATATGTATTTTTTCTAAATACCTTGGAATTGAATTCATTATTCTCTTTATATATCTCAATATCCAGATATTGTAATTTTTCTTGACTAATACCATATGTAAATTCTAAAAACTTAGTGGTATTATTTAAAAATACAATAACATTGTTAATAATTTCCACAGGCCCAGTCCATAAAATATGTATGTCATCTAAAAATAAAATCCAGTTATCACAGTATATAGAATTTAATACTACTTTCTCTTCCCACTTTGCTAATACTAAATTTGCGTATGTGGGGGCACAAGCTGCCCCCATCACCACACCTTTTGTCTGGTGAAACAATTCCACTTTAAAATAGATAAAATTGTACTTCAACACCAAGTCAATTAAGTGCATAACTACAATGCATTTGTCGTGTGTAAGTGAGCCATCCTCATATATAATTTCTTCTAACAATAGGAGGCCTTCTTGATGAGGAATGCATGAAAACAGGTCAACAACATCTATTGTAAGAAAGGAAATATTGTCACAGAACAATTCCTTTGTAAGACATCTTAAGAAGTCCCATGAATCCCTCAAAATGTTTTTCCCTTTTCACCGACAATGTTTTTACTTTACTGTCCACGTACTTAGCCAGAGTTAAAGTTTTCGATCCCTCTGCTGACACAATGGGTCTAAGTGGTGGGTCACTCCCATTTTTATGTATTTTAGGAATCCCAAACATTGTGGGGATTCTTGGTTTTTCTACTTTCAGGAACTTTAAGGTTTTTGATTCTATCAAACCTTCTAATAAAAGATCATCTAGTGCCATATCAATTCTCCTATAGGCAATATTAATTTCATTTCTAGACACCACAGAATATCTTGAAGAATCTCTTAAAATGTAATTCATTTTCCCTTCATATGTTAAACAGTCCATTAAAACTATACCAGCCCCCTTGTCTGGTTTCATTACCCTTAAGTTCTTGTCCTGCCTCAATTCATTTAAAATGTTTCTCTTATTTCCTTGTAAGTTAGCGTTGTATCTTACTTTATGAAAGTTTTTTCTAACCTCACTTTCCACGATACTTTTAAAATTTTTAATTTGGGGGTGTAAGGGTGGGTTAAAAATGCTTTTTCTCCTTAATCCACCTAAATCTGGGCTCCTGTTCTCGCTAAAAATGAGTTCAAAGTTGATCTTCCTAGTAAACATGTTTATATCCAAAAGTGTTTTTGTCAAATCACCCTTCCTAGAGGGTATATATTTCAACCCCTTAGAAAGGAGGTTGAAGTGTTCTTTTTCTAACGTAACATGGCTGAAGTTGTATATACTAAAATCTCCTTTTGTGAACCTGTATGGGTTTGCAGTATCTTGTTTGATGGTTTCACTGTCTAAATTGGGGCGAGTGATACATACATTGTTCAATATCTCCCCCTCCCTCTTCCCCCCCCTACAAAAATGTTGATGCTGCTGATAATTTTGATCATTCCTAATTTTTATTCTTTCTGATCTTCTGGTAGGAGAGGTGGCATCTGGTCACCAAAATCATCCAAGTCCCCTATCTGTTGCCCTACCCTAGGCCGTTCATTAACTTCCTCAGCCATGTTATTTTCCTTTCCCCAGAACTTTACTCTATTTTTAGGTTCAGGGTAACTTGTATTATTAGCATATTCCTTAATGTCTCTCTCCAGCTTTTTGATTTTCCTAGTAATTAATTCATTACAATGGACTTCTATGTCCCTCTTAATTTCATCATATTTAATTTTTTTCTGCTGGAATTGAGTGCATTAAATCATTAATAACATAGTCATTTAAAACATCAGTTTCTTCCACCAAGTAATTTTTGATTCTCTCATTTTCATTTATCATGCTTTTTAAAATGTCTAGTCCGCATTTATTAAAACTTTCAACCAGTTCTTTGTGAAATGTACTACCAGGCTAAAAACATTATTGGGGTATTTATAAGCCCTAAGCCCTTTAGGGACAATCCCCTTTGAAATACATTCTTTTAAGTATGAATTTTCAACATCTAAAGTCTAGTTTGTCAATTAGTCTATATAACCTATTAACATTATTCTGGTAAGTATCAGAGACAGGCCCAGGTTTAACAACTTTCTCTTTAAATTCATTAGAGAAACTAACCTGCAGCCAGTCTTTAAAGTCCATTGTTGTCTGTTTGGAAGCATTTGAAGTTGTCCTTTCTTCCTGTCGTTTAGCAAGTGAAGTGATTTTTTTGTCTTTAAATATCAAGTCCACTTCAGAGCCCCTCAAAGTCAGTGGAGTTTGATAATAATCCATTTCCTCATTGCAAACAGCTGTATTTAGACCTGAAACACCCTCACCAGTTCCGTTTTCACATCACCTGGCTTTCCTTGTAGCTGATGTTTCTGGAGACCGCCCCCTTTGCATCCTCGTCGCTATTTCGATCATCAATTGGCTCAAGGGAGTAAGCAAGTCTATGAGCTGTGTTAATTGGCTGACTAGTTTCCTGGCCTGGCCAAGCAGTAGTGCATTTACATAAGTGTCTTTGACTACCCTATACACTCGACATTGTGCAAATGACAATCTGATTTTCGGCAGTATACGTGCTAACAGCTTGTCGTTCACACAATTGATTGAAAACCAATCATAAACACATACCCAATTCTAATTATGTCTGTGAGTGCAACTTTAATTGTGAGACCTTTGACAAAAAGTTCATATATGCTGGATTTCATAGGCTCACATTTATACCCCACAATACAAATGGCTACAATAGCTATTTCATACTAAATCATATGTTCATAGGTGTGTACTAGGCTAATGGCCCTGGAGCCTTTACAACCCTAGCCCATAGGATTACCCTGGCATTGTGCCACCTGACCTTAGTTCCCAGTGCCTCTGTCGAGTAAAGCCACTGGAGTGATCCCTGGGGTGAATTTTCTATTTCCCATCCAATCATCAAGATTTCTCTTTAAGAGAGCTAGTGAGGTGCTCTGCTTGACATGTATGGGAAGTCTATTCCATAGCATGGGCAGTCTCTGGGTAATGAACCTGTCCCTCCAGCATGTTCTGTTGATTGTGTTAATGACATTGAGGTCTCTGGAGCATGTGGTGTGGAGGGATTGGGATTTATTTAGATGTAGCATTTATAACAGAGCTGGGTCAGACATGGCTTTGTAAGTCAAGCAGAGATCACCTCTAAGTAGGCAATATGAGACAGAGAATAGTTGGAGGTTTTAAGTCTGTCCTTATAAGACACATTTTTAAGGCCTAGGATCCTCTTGTGAGGTACTTTTGCAGCCTCTCCAGTTGTTGTAGGTGTCTAGTGAGGTACATGCCAAATGGGGCATTGTACTCGGTGATTGGTCTAATGAGGGAATGACCTCTTTATTCCTGGATGCAAAACTCTTAGTAATGAGATGTGCCACATAGAAGGACTTTCTGACCACAGTGTCAATGTGGTGGTCAAAAGAGAGGTTGCTGTCAACCTGTGTTCCCAGATCTCTTATAACTCCTTTTGTGTTCAGTGGACTACCATCAATGTGGTAATTCATGGGAAGTGGGTTTTTCCCAAAGGGGATGACGACACATTTTTTGGCATCGAGCTTAAGGCCGTGGTTCTGACACCAGTCGTTGGTCTCAGTGAGGCCTTTTTGTAGGATGTCAACACCACTTAAGGAATTAATAATAGCTCCCAACTTGCAATCATCTGTGAACTTTGTCAGCCAGGGCCCTTCGTGTTGGCCTGGACTTCAGAGAAGTAGATACCAAACAGGAGAGGACCCAGGACTGAACCCTGTGGGACTCCACTCGTGACTAGTCGGCAGTCTGATTTGGAGTCAGCAACTTTCACAGTGTGGGTTCTATCTGTGAGCCAGTTTGCAACCCACCTAGTGATACAGGGGTTGATGCCTAGCTGAGTGCAGTTTTTTATGATTCCTGAGCGGGGAATGGTATCAAAGGCTTTGGCCAGATCAAGGTAGGCTGTATGAACCACCTTGCCTTCATCCACAGCTCTGGTGACTGACTCAAAGAAGTTGACCAAGTTTAGTAGGCACGATCTACCCTTCACAAAACCAAACTGTGTGGGATTCAGAGTTTGGAGATTCCTTATATCCTTGTTTATTAGGTCCATGATGATGATGATGATGATGCGTTCCACAGCTTTGCATATCAGACTCGGGTTTGCATATTAGAATCAGCTTGTTGGGGAAGAAAATGAAGCTGAATTATTAACACAAGGTGATAAAATGATGCCCATAGCAATGACATTGTTAAAAAATCTGCTTTATATGCAGTTTAAACTTCTTCCCTTTCTGACCAGCAGCATTGCCAAAAGTCTATGTGTTTCAATGCTGCAAAGGTGTTCTTACCACATTTCTTTAATAAACCTGAAAATAAAATGATATGGGATCAATGCCTTATCTGAAGTACTACAACACATATCACATGATAAAAAAGGAAAAACAGTATTTGGGTTTCTTATGAATAATTTTATCTTGTTTAATTGATATGAGGTTGTTCCACCAAAGGACTGTAAGAGGATCAGATCTCAAAATTAAGGAACAAAATCCAGAATGTTCACTGGAAGACCTGATAGTAAAACATAAACTGCAATATATGGATCATATAATGCAAAGACAACATTCACTAGAGAAAACACTGATGATGGGGTAAACATTGTAGACAAAAGAAGATTGGGGCATCAGATACTTCAGTTGTTAGACAGCATTACTGAAGTGATGAATATGAATTTGAAAGAACTTTAAAAAGCTATTTTTGACAATAAGTCTGGGCATGCTGAAGTCCTGAAGATCATAAATAGTTGGAATTAACAAGCCCCCCTTGCTAGTACCTGCTAACTGTAACCCTAACCCTACATCTGACCTTACCTTTCCAAAACCCTTTCCATGACACAATCAATATTCAGAAAAAATGTGATCTGAATGTGTGATAGGATATGTTCTAATTGCAAAAGGAAACTGTATGTTTTCTAGTATGGTCAGTTTTATTTTAGGTATTTTCAGTACACACACACACACACACACACACACACACACACACACACACACACACACACACACACACACACACACACATATAAAATATGGGTTGAGGGCATTGGTTCATAGGAGCAGGTATGTCAACATCTGTTTGGTTAACACCATATGGTCAATGCAACCAGAAGGCTGACAGATGTGTGAGATCAACAATCCCCAGGTGGGGGAATAGTCTGCAATCTCAGAGTTAGTATACATAATTAGTAGGGGATGTGGTTGTTGCAGGCAGGCTTGTCCACCTGCAAAAACACTTGTGTTTGGCTTAATCCATTCAGATCATGTGCAGAATGTGTTGGTGTTTTAACATTACTGCGCAAGTTAGCTGGGTGTTGGTATAGCTGGTCATTCAATCCAGTGTCCTACTCCTCTCTCTCTCTCTCTCTCTCTCTCTATATATATATATATATATGAGTGCTGAAAGCCCAAAATCCTAAGATCAGAATCCTGAAAGTTCAAAATCCTGAAAATGCAAAATACTGAAAACTCAAAATCCTGAAAACACACAGGATACCAACAGTTACTATATTCCAGCATAACTACATATAGAAAGAAATAAAACACAAACTATATTAATGTTCTACAAGTATAAGTAGGGGGGCAAGCACCCCTGCACCGCCCCATGTGGGGGGCTGCGCCCCCTACACCCCCTGCTACTTAAATATATCAACTCCAAGATTGCACTTAGTGTAGTGAAGTGCAATCTCAGAGTTGATATATTTAAGTAGCAGGGTGAAAGCAGGGGCTGCCCCTGCATATAGTTGAAGGATAATATGTTTCTGTATGCACTTGTACTGGAATATAGTAAGTGTTGGTATCCTGTGTGTTTTCAAGATTTTGAGTTTTCAGTATTTTGAGTTTTTAGGATTTTGTTCTTCAGGATTTTGGGCTTTCAGGATTCTGTAGCGTTCCTATATATATATATATATATATATATATATATATATATATATATATATATATATATATATATATATATATATATATATATATATATATATATATATATATATATATATATATATATATATATATATATATATATATATATATATATACATATATATATATATATACATATATATATATATATATATATATATATACATATATATATATATATATACATATATATATAAAGATATATATAATATATATATAATATATATATAATATATGTGTACACACAAATATATATATGTACTATACTCACACACACACACACACACACACACACACACACACACACACACACACACATACATACATATATAAATGTGTGTGTGTGTGTGTGTGTGTGTGTGTGTGTGTGTGTGTGTGTGTGTGTGTGTGTGTGTGTTTAGTACACAGATTATATTAGGGCTGTTTATTAATTGTGTTAACTAACCCAAGTAATGTGTTGAAATGTGAGGTTAATTTTTCTAATTGTAAGATTAGAAAAATTAATATTAAAAAGTTAAGCTATTTATGTATTTATTTTTATAATAGTAGACAATAGTCTCAGCTACTCAATGGTCCTGTCTCTTGAAGTTAGTTTATTTCTTTTAGTAGTAGGCAGTAGGCAAAGTCACAGCTTAACATTCCAGTCTCTTGTCATATCTCTTAACCTCTCAACATTTTTTGCAGAGTGCTCTGAATGTGAAATCCGATATCTATATCTGGTTGTCAAAGGAAAAAACTTCAAAGACCAATACACGTAAGGTTCAGTTAAGGTATATTTATTTACTTGCCGCAAGGAGACAAAAACATGCAAATACAAGGATTTGTCTAACTACTAACAGGAAGTACGCTTATTCTTATATTATTTTACAAGACATGCCCTTCTATGGCTGACGTAATCAAACACAACTTTCAGTATTGTTCTACAGCAGATGTTACTCAGATTTTCTGCTGACATGACTAGATTTGTGAGAAACTTTTGAGAAAAACAACCTGGCCTTGGTGGGCTCTAATTCGTTTACAAGCTTCCATTGTACAGTGTCACATTTCAAGATACTCTTCTAATTTAGATACAAGCAAATGCTGATTGCAGTTCATATTTTCAAACAGGCTTTGTCCTAATTATCTATGGTTTCTACAGCTGTGTATTTTCTCACAGCACAAACAGAACTTCTTGTCTAAGCTTCATACAAGTAGTTTTGTTCTATTCATTATTTTCCTAACATAAGCAGAAATCATCTGCTTCTCAGTAAATCTCCAAGGCACAAGCAAGATTTTAGCTAACAATACAAGGTCAGAAAGCATCTGCAGTTTGTACAGATTTATGCAGTATGAAATAGAATAAATGTGCTAACCCTTTTCAAGCTCTAAATGCACTAAGCATATTACTACACACATTAATACATATTTTTCTGACACTGGTCCAATGTTCTACTTTTTCATGAGACAGTTCTAATTTCTTCTCTTTCATAGGTTTATAGATTAGTACTAAGCTGACTGCCATTGTAAGCCTAACCAATTATCCCTTGGGAGACTCAAACCCTGCACCTTGTATTTGTAAGGAAAGCACCTTAACCATTAGGCCACCCCCCCAACCCTTTCATTCATTTCTTTTGTTGGCTCGGTTGTAAAACCAATGTGAAATAGAAAGAGAAAACTTTCTGGAGCTCTCTCAGTTAATGTGGAACACTAGTGGACAAACAATTGAATACTTCTTCTTCTTTCGGCTTTTCCCTGTTAGGGTTCGCCACAGCAGATCATCTGTCTGCACATGATTGGCAGTAGAGGTTTACAGTGTTGAGTTGCCAGCCCGGCGCCAAACCTTCCACAGAAGGCACACACATGCACACACTCACACCTAGGGCCAATTTAGAGTGTCCAATCCACCTACTGCATGTCTTTGGGAGGAAACCGGAGCACCCGGAGGAAACCCTCATGACCACAGGGAGGACATGCAGACTCCACACAGAAGGCACCCCAGCCAAGAATCAAACTGGAGAAACTCTTGCTATGAGGTGGCAATGCTAACCGCTGCACCACCGTGGCCACCCACAAACAATTGAATACTAGCATTGTCAATTTGAAAAAGAAACACTACATGGTGATGAAGACTACCTATATGTAGTGTGGATCTCGTAAGTAGTTTGGTAACTGTATGTAGTATGTATGGTGTTTGTGTATGTGTATGTGTGCTCCGAATCACAATTTTTTGGGTAATGTTTTCACTTTTTCCCTCCTAAAAAAAGAATTTTCCAATAAATCACTGAAGATTACAGGTAGCCGTTAATAAGGCCAGTCATTACAGTTTCATGCTTTTTATTGTTCAGAAAATGCATGTTGATATATCAACTTTTATCTTTTAAATCAAATTAGAGCAACATTAAAAAGTTTTTCCTTTTTTATGTGTTTGTGTTCCTATTAATTTTGACATTGTCCAGAATTTTTGAGCAAAGAAGTTGTGAATTATTTTGGTCTGTTCATCATAAAATGTCTGGTTGTCTGGAAAATTGTGGATTACTGACATTAAACAATGGAAGGCATGTGTGTTTCAGACTTCATAGCCTTCAGAAAACATTTGCTAATTCAAAGCCTGTATTTTGGCATCATTCAAAGTATGTAAAATAATATTTCAAATCTGTCTCTGAATTTGGGTCTTTGTAACTTTTGAGCTAAGCAATTTGTTGTATAGGTTGTAATGGTTGTTCATAGGTTCATAGGTGTGCATTAGGCTAGGACCCACTGGGGACTTTTTAAGCTTACACCATGCATCACAAATCTCTGACAAGTTCTGGCAACCTTGGTAATTGTAACCAGGGGCTTAGGAGATGAAACATTTACAAGAAGGGGCCTGAGAAATTAACTATTTACAGACTGCTTCTGTCTATTAGGGACATAAGTGTCAAACCAGGAATTAATTTGCTGCTCCCCATACAATGGTCCATGTTACACTTGAATTGGGTTAGAGAGGAACTCTACTTCACATGGATGGGGAGCCTGTTCCATAGAAGGGGTAGTCTCTGGGATACATACCTGTCTTTCCAGCAGGTCCTCTTTATATCGCAGGCAAGATCTGAGTTATTAGAATGGATAATTCTGGTGCTGCATGTTTTGCCGATATGCAGGAGGTCCATCAAAGTGGGGTCCGATGAGGCCATGTATGCCAGGAATCGATCTCCACTCAGCAGCCGCAGGAGATGGAA
Organism: Protopterus annectens; assembly: GCF_019279795.1. NCBI lineage: Eukaryota > Metazoa > Chordata > Ceratodontiformes > Protopteridae > Protopterus > Protopterus annectens. Next base: position 1,350,968,861 of record NC_056728.1, read on the forward strand.
TACAGGGATGGGGCTTTGAGGCAGTCTGTACTGAACATGTATTTATACCCTGTATTCTTTTAGAGAGGAACTTCTGTGGACATTCCAATTGTTGTATGTGCCTGGTTAGGTACATATGAAAGTGGGCATTGTACCCAATGATAGGTCTGATGAATGCCAAATACAGTGGAACAATAAGCTTCTTGGATCTAGATACCATACCTTTGTTTATAAGTTGCACAACATAGAATGTACTGTGTGGTTCTGATAACAGCAAGCTAAAATACATTTCTAGATTATTATTTATGCACTGATACATTCATCTAATCTCAAACCAACATTTAAGAGTCATGCAAATGGCTGTAATTGTTAGTGACATCTGTGTGTATGTGTGTTTGTGTGTGTGTGTGTGTGTGTGTGTGTGTGTGTGTGTGTGTGTGTGTGTGTGTGTGTGTGTGTGTATGTTTGAGCACAGAGAGGGCATAGTACTCAACTGCCCCTAATTTTCTCTCATACTTGTGGACTATTCCTTGTAAATGTGTGGTTTTCTGGTAAAGTGTGGACTGCGGTCACTAAATAAGGGCAATTATGTTTCAGACTTCATATACTTCATATCCTTCAGCATTTACTAATACAAAATAAATGTTATAAAGATCACTGTTATCCTATGTGTAGCCATTTTACAGCCTTTAAATGTATATATATATATATATATATATATATATATATATATATATATATATATATATATATATATATATATATATGTGTGTGTGTGTGTGTATAGCAGCTTCTAGATCACATCAATTCATATAAGAGGTAGAGAGTGATATAAGTACAAACATTTATCTTTTCTCCAACTCTAACCTCCATTACAAGACACTGGGGATATTCAAGTGGCGGTGTCTCAGTGTCAAAAAACAGTAGAATTCCCCAGCATTTTATGCAACCAATAATGCTTGACAGGGTGTGGGTTATTGTGTAACTCCCGCCTAGTGGTGTTATGAGGTCCGATGCCTCAGACGGATGGCCTCTACACCCTTGAAAGGGCATTATTTACACAATAACACATACCCTAGAGAGCATTATTGCACTTAGAGAATAGTTAAATTTAAATAATTTTGTATTTGTTTGTTTTTTTATAGTTACTATATGTATTCTTAATATTTTTGATGTAAAGTAGACTTTCCACCTACTGTTTCAAACTTTCTGTATTATATGCTGGAAAATAATTGGGGGATTGAAGTCACTAAATAAAGAGTTACATTTGAGTTTCAGACTTCATCATAGATCGCAACTAATCAGGAATAGATCTCAACAGAATCAGAGATAAATCCAGAAGTAATCAGGGACACTTAAAATATTAACGCATTATTGCACTTAGAGAATAGTTAAATTTAAATCATTTTGTATTTGTTTGTTTTTTTATAGTTACTATATGTATTCTTAATATTTTTGATGTAAAGTAGACTTTCCGCTTACTGTTTCAAACTTTCTGTATTATATGCTGGAAAATAATTGGGGGATTGAAGTCACTAAATAAAGAGTTACATTTGAGTTTCAGACTTCATCATAGATCGCAACTAATCAGGAATAGATCTCAACAGAATCAGAGATAAATCCAGAAGTAATCAGGGACACTTAAAATATTAACGCTGTTACCTTGAGACACTGACAGTATAAGACAATGTGAATTAATATACTTTTTCTGAAGTAAAAGAAATCTATAACTCTGTTTATTGTCATTGTTTATTACATGTAATTCACCACCTTTTATCCAGAAGTAACCAGTTTTATTTGGGATTAAGGGAGGCGCAGCTAAAATTTGAGTCAAAATCAGGGTATCCTTGCGGTGACAAGTATAGACTTTATATCCTCCAGAAAATGCATTATAACATAAATCCTGTCATTATAGTGACTTTCTAATTTTATAAGAGCAATATTTAAACTCTGTTCCTATTTTTATGCCTTTGTTCCCCTGCTTATTTTAGGCTTTATCTGGATTTCTTGAGATAAGAGGCTGAGATATATGCATACCTCTACCTATCAAACGCATACACTTCCGCTTTCATGCATGCAAGATTGCATATAGTCAGACAGAAACATAAACAGACTCAGCCGTGCACACGTTTTAAAAAAAAATTTTTAAGTTATCCATTTCTTTTAATTTTTCACTTCCTAAACAGCAAACACAGTGCTTAGTAAGTGAAAAATAATGGCTTGCGCGATCTCACTGTCACTCTCATGCATATGCACATTGACATAAACACACACACAGTTCTCTTTCTTATTTGTTTTAATTTTACACTCGCTAAACAACAAAAGCACTGGTTAGCAAGTGTAAAATAACGGTAGCCATTATCGCCATTACAGTGCAAGCTCCATGGCAACATAATATGCTACCATGAACTGGCGGGCTTGTTTTTCAGTGGGCATTACCTGTACAGTAATACCCTTCTGGGAAATGTTTGTTCTCCAGTCAGAGTGTCGATGTACAAGTCAACCATTTTTGAAAATAAGGTATGATGCAAATCAGCACATGGTGCTTAAGAGCTACATTAATATTTTAAGTTAGATATGGAGATTTTAAAACAGGCCTGTGAAGTCTTTCTAGAAAATGATGTGTAGATACTCCAAAATAACAATGTTGGGGAGAATGAATGTAACCTTACTGACCCATTTCAATATTTTTGAATTTCATCAGTCTGTATGGCCATATTATACTTTAAATTTTAACAGTTATCTGCTGTAGATATTGTCCCAAGAGACAACTACCATCATAATATACCCTATGCTGGCTAAACAATAGTTGCTATATGGTAATAAACGTGAAAATATTGTAGACAGCATGCCTTAAATTGTGATGATCTACAAGCTGGCAAGTGCCTTGATGACTGCACTGAAATATTTGGGGTGTCCACTGCATTGTATGTATTTACTATTTCAGTGTAAAAATGACCTCATGGAGGATAGACAGTATCCACAATGTCTTTGTCTTATTACTTGACATTCAGACGATACACTGAGCTCATTCCTGATCCAGAGTTACTTTTGGAGCAGATGGGTACCATGCCTGTAAGCCAGTAGTGCAAAAATTTGGCAGTAATGTGGGGCTTTTTTATCCATTTTTTATGGGTAGAGAAACTATACATCTGCTTGATATCTGCAAGAGTCTTATGAGTTAATTTAGAGTTAATTAAAGACACATGAAGTTTAGCACACCAAGAACATCAGAGGAAATCTAATTATTAATAGGTTCATAGGTTCATAGGTTGGTACTAGGCTATCAGCCCTAGGGCCTATACAAGCCTAGCCATAACAATTCCCTGGCTATTTTTTCCCACATTATTTACTTTCCTGGACCCCTGTCTAGCAGGGCGACTGACGTGATCCCTGGGGTGAATTTCCTTTCTCCCATCCAATCGTCAAGGTTCCTCTTGAAGAGGTCCAAAGAGGCACTCTGCTTGACATGTATGGGCAATCTATTTCAGAGTCTGGGGAGTCTCTGGGTCAGGAACCTATCCCTCCAACATGTTTTGTTTATTGTGATGACAAGGTTTAGATCCCTGGAGCATGTAGCTCTGAGGGATTGGGATTTCTTTAAGTGTAGCATGTCCAACAGCTCTGGGTTTGACATGGCCTTGTATGTTAAGCAGAGATCGCCTTTGAGTAGATGATATGCGACAGAGTATAGCTGGAGTTTTTTAAGGCGGTCAGTGTAGGGTATCTGCTTTAGGCCTGTGATTCTTTTAGTGTGGTATTTCTGAGGCCTTTCCAGTTGTTGCAGATGTCTTGAGAGGTACATACCAAATGGGGTGTTGTATTCTATAATGGGTCTAATGAGGGATGAGTACAGTGGGACAATGACCACCTTTTTTCTGGATGAAAAGCCCTTCATGATGAGGTGTGCCACATAGAAGGATTTCCTGACTGTTGTGGCGATGTGGTTATCGAAGGTGAGACCACTGTCCACCTGTGTCCCTAAGTCTCTTATCACACTTTCTGTGTTTAGTGTACTGCCACCTATATGGTAATTCATGGATACATGTTTTTTCCCAAAGGGGATAACAATACATTTCTTGGCATTGAGCTTGAGCCCATGGCTGTGGCACCAAGCATCTGTATCTGTAAGGCCCTTTTGTAGAGTATCCACATCATTTGGAGATTCAATAATGGCTCCCAGTTTGCAGTCATCTGCAAACTTTGTTAGCCAGAGTCCCTTAGTGTTGACCTGTACTTCAGAGAAGTAGATGGCAAACAAGAGCGGCCCCAGGACTGAACCCTGAGGTACTCCACTTGTCACTTGTCTGGAGCTGGATTTGGAGTCGGCTACTTTTACAGTGTGGGTTCTATCAGTAAGCCATTTAGCAACCCATTGGGTGACTTTCAAAAAGAATGCACTGATTTCTCTGCAGGTTTGATATTTGCAGTTCCTGCTCACATTATTCACAGAACTGAAAATTCATATCTAACTTTAATGTCAGTGTTTACTATGACTAATGACAAAAGCTATTTTCAAGGCTATGTATATTTTCCATTCTCTCTTGAGCCACGTATACTGCTTGTCTTAATTTATAGCTGGCCAGTTTCTGCTACTCTGTCGTTCCCTGGAACATAGATGTGTTTTATTTTGTTTCAGTATTTAGCATTATTTCCACTTACAAGCAGTAGCTTTAGTGTGTCAGCTTTGGCTGGGCTTTCCACTGAACCCTGTTCTGTGCTACTTCAGCTACAGACTTGTACATTTTGGAATTCTTTCTGAATCTAGTAGATTTACAATAGATAAATTAATCTACTGGAACCATTAAACTGCTCCTGGTTACATATCAGGTAATGTAAGAAGCACCATTCCCAGAGATTGCCTCTTCCACATCAGTTACCTTCAAATATTATACTTCATACATACTAGGAAAGTGATTACTAGTTCACCTACTAAAGCACAGTGACCAATTCAGTCCAAAGAACAAAAGATGTATCAATAAAAATAATCAAAGAAACATGCATCCAAGGTGGGTGCATCCCCTTCTCAGATATTCTGTAATCTTCTAACCAGAAATCTAAGCGTTAACTTTTTAACACACATACAATGATTCACTTCTGCTTAATGTTTTACTTCCAAAACTCCAGTTTGCTGTGCTGTTGACAGATGCTGTAGGTGTCTGCTATCTTACGTGTTAGTAAGCTTGCTCAAAGTAACATCAAAATCTTCAACTGAAATGTTGTCCCTTGGTACTTCGGCTGAAGGTTTAAAAAAATAACCTATTTAAGAGCTGCCAAACCTGCGTGACAAGAGATTTCCTGGAGTGTGGGAGTATGTTAGCATTAATTAAAATACTAAGATCAATATCTTCCTTTGACAGTTCCACGTCAAAAAAAGTAAATATCATCCTTATGAATACATTTATTGAAACCCACTTGTTCATTTGTAAGTGCACAGAAATGACATAAGGCTGCGTTACACAGGACTGTTTTACAAGCCTGAATTTCACAAGACTAGAAGCCTTCTGTCTACCACATCCCACCAAATATCTTTTTGAGGCATATAAATGAGAAACATAAGTGGAATATTTAACCAGAAAAATAATATGTCTATGAGCTTTGCATTTTATTCATCATTTTTTCAATGGTCCACCATAGCAGAGTCAATCAATTTATCTTTATTATAATTTAAGTTATGCCATCACCTTCATTTTTCTTGTGATCCAAAAGGCAGTAACCCTTCATGGAACATCCTGGAATGGAGAGAAGTTGTTCTGCACAGTAACTATATTGCAACAGCCAAACTTTCTTCAGATGGGTTTTCTAGAGTCACACTGTTGTTTAACTTTTATTTGTTCTATAGCTTGTCTCTGACAAGTTTTTTTTTTTCTGGTTCAGACTCCTGTCGTCCAGAATGAAAGAATATAATCATGTTATCGACATTATACTAGTGTGTGAGTGTATACCTGAGCAGGGAATGAAGAATGAGTTAGAGTGTAGAGCAGGGAATAACTCAGCTAATTTTTGTTAGTATGCACTGAGATGGCTGTTTGTTACAGAAAGGAGGAAGCAGAGGTGACATTGTACAAACCCTTAGCAGGCCTACGTCTATAGCACTGAACAGCATTTGAATGGTTGTGAGGGTGGCTGTCCAGAGATGCGTGAAGGAAAGAAGTAGTTAACACTTATGCATGTATACATATGTGCAGGATTGTAGAAGTAACTTCATGACAAAATCAGCAAGATAAATGCAGCAGGAGAATTCAAGTATGTATTGGGTAAACACCGCAGAACATATGATGTAGACTAAAACTTGAGAGTAAATACATACTGTAGTGGCACAGCTGGTTATATGAGCAGTTGTGAGTGGGTCAACAAACCCTTATGCTTGGCTAGTTTCTTTATTTCATTATGATTTGTTAATATTACTTGATTTTTTTTTTTTGCACAAAATTACTTTTCAGCATTTTGTGACTCATCTTTCCTTTTTCATCTAACCTGCATTTTTGTGTAGATTTATTGTGTTTGTGTTGCTAGTATGAACTTTTGCAGCTTGCAACTTGAGCAATTTTTGTGTTTGTACAACGTTTTTGTATAAAGGTATCTAATTGCCTTGTTCTATGCAAACATATAGCTACATCACATACTCAAGTTCCATACTACAATATTCAGGAATATAGATTTTCAGCAAACATGTTATTATCTGCATTTTCATTATCAGAAAGATAACTAAAATGTTCTGCCTGTTGTGCTCAAAATAAATATTTTTTGTTAGGTAACAAAATAAGGTGACATATAGATGCAATGGTTAGCCTTACGACATCAGACTACTTGTTTTTCTGATTTGTTTTTCTTAGTACAAGTATCTTCTTTGTGGAGTCTGCATGTAATACCTTGTGTCGATGAGAATTTCCACTAGGGTGTCTGGTTTCCCCCAACATCCCACTAACATGCTGGGAGGAAAATTGGTAACCTTATTTTATATATATGTATATATATATATATATATATATATATATATATATATATATATATATACACACACACACACACACACACACACATATATATATATATATATATATGTGTGTGTGTGTGTGTGTGTATGTACTTGTGCATCCTGTGCATCCTGTGAATGGCCAGTGTCTTTACTAGGACTGGTGCTTTACCTGTTGGCTGCTGGGATATGCCTCAACTCCTCTGTAACCTTGAATAATAAAGTTGGTATTGGAAAGTGCCTGAATGAATGACACAAAATGAAGATCAGGTTGCTTGTTATGTTCTGGCACTGTAGTGGATTTGACAACCCCCCCCCCTGAAAATGCCAATTTTTAAAGCACCTAAGTATACTTTTGAAGTCCTGAAAATATGTCAATTGCTCAAACATTTTATTATAGCTTATTTTTCCTCTCATTTTAAGTAGTACATGATCCTGTGAAACAATCACTCTCACAATGCTAATTTACAGGCAGGCCGTCAGCTCTCATCCTTCTACTTCCAATGTTTTTGTGAGTGACATAGTTGTATATTAACATTTTGCTATTAGAGTTGTGGTGACACAATGCACCATTTATTTTTGTGGGGTCAGTACTAAGATGGCCAGTAGCACCGCAGATTTATTGCCTGTGGCAGAGAGCCCTGATAACCCACATTTCACTAGCAACTGACAATGTTTATAAAAAAATCTGGAATATATACTATGAAATCCATAAAGGGATGGCAGTAGCTTAGATATCATACTGACAATGACAGACTGACAAATGCCAAGATGGCAATGGTTTGTGTGGCAGCGGCTCCTCTAGCCCCCCCATGTGTATTTTGTGTTTTTCTGTTGAATTTGTAGATTTTGTCGAGCTATCCTTTATCTGAGGAGTCTGTTTTGACTTCGTCGAGTGTGCAGTTTGTCTCTAGCCATGGTTCTATTGGATCATTGGATTTGTTTGTGTTTGGAGATCTTATGCTGGTTGCGGCCATTCAGTTGGTGAGTTGCGCTGGACACAGTTGGTTTATGCCTGCTGTGTGATCGGATCAGATATTGTTAGTCAGAGAGACCAGACTGGGTTTTAAGGATATTGCTTGTGTTGGAGATGATGCTGGAGATGAGACAGTGGCAGCATGGATGGAGGAGATTGTGGGGAGATCGTTCAACTGGTTGTGGCCATTTGGGCTTTCACGTGGCAACAATTGTGATAGATGTAGGTAGCGGAAACCCAACTATGTCAGACTGATTAAATCTGGAGTTGAAGTTCTGCTGATCAGAGGGAGCCTATCTGGGACTTGAGATGTTGCTGGTGTTGGAATGGAGCTAGTGGCAGTGAGAAGGGATTGGATGGATGCATTCACTGTGATTGTTAAATGTGTTATGCATGGTTGATGAAACTTTTTGTGCCTTCAGTTGGCTTGGACTCTGCTGTTTTTTTTTTTTTTTTTGTGTATTTTTGTGTTTATGTTGTATCTGAGCTTGTTTATGTGTATATGAGCTTGGAGAAACAACATTTCATTCAGCTGTCCCAATTTTTTGTGTATGATTTGAATGGCAATAAAGTTTACTGTCTACTGTTTTTTTTACTGTATACAAACCTTGCAACTCTCTAGCTCTCCATCCATGGCTATATCCTTTGTAATTAACAAAGACTGTGATGCTATCACCTAAGTAAAATCAAACACGGTTATAAATAAATCATCCTACCTTGAATTCAGCCGGAGACTCTGTGATGCAAAGAATGGCATACCTTTGAGAAGAGAAGGAGATACTATCTTTAATTACCCAAATAAATCTGCGCAAAGACTCATATGAATGAGTATTTGATGTTATTAACCTCTGCATTTGATTCAGGAATACACAAATGTAAGACCCAAACACACAGGGCAAGTAAAAAAAGACATTTAATCAGAAATACTACTCAGTTTTCAAAAAATTGCCTTAGCTATACAAAAGTATTGAGTAAATAAAATACTGGATCTACTTGCTTTTCTTTTCAGGTTTTGCAGATGTTTTAGGAACACTGTTAGATCTCAAAAGTTAAATAAAACAATTACATATTCTTTAATTACATTAGAAATTTGAAAGGGAAAATTCTGAATGTCAATAAATAATGAAATGACCACATGGGCGCAAGATGGTGCAAGTTTCAAAATAAACAAAGAATATGCCAGACTGTTGTAGAGACAAGACAAGGACAGACATCCCTTACAAAACTACAGATATGACAAATTTTGCCAACTATATTAAAAACTCAAGTCTCATTAGACAAGATACCATAGCTTATCATTCCCTGCAGCAAATCAATAAAAACATTAACTAAACTTCTGTAAACTGTGTTCCATGTGACCTGACAGCATATCTGGTGGCTTCCTATAGAGAGTCAGTAAAAAAATAAATAAAATAACTAAACTGTTGCCAACTGTGTTTAACAAAATGTTAGCATATGGACACTTTTCTGAACTATAGTGACAGCCTGAAATTGCAAAATTTATAAATGGAGGTGTATATCAGAACTAATCAGTTTTAGACATATCAGTCTGGCTGGTAAAGCACTCAACTTCATTGCTCAAGTATCAGAGACAAAGCTAAAAATAAATGGGGAATGCCCCAAAATCACAGATAATTATTTAAATATTATTTTAATTCACTTAAACAGTTAATAGAGCAATGTGTTTTATATCAACAGGCATTTTCTGAAAAATAAGTATTTTAGGTTCATAGGTTCATACTAGGGTAATGACCACTGAGGTCTTTACAACCCTAGCTTTGCAAACCCAAGCTGGTTTTGTCCCAGAGTTCCTTGGACACCTATATGATGGGGTATGTTAGTAAAGATGTAGTTAAGGGTTATGTGTGTGTGTGTGTGTGTGTGTGTGTGTGTGTGTGTGTGTGTGTGTGTGTGTGTGTGTGTGTGTGTGTGCGTTTGTGTGGGGAGGTATGTCAGTTGGGGATTAATTTACTTACTGTTGACCTCCATCCATCAGAGAAATGAGGGCCAGACTGGGAGTGAATTTGCAATTTCCCATCCAATGATCAAGATTTCTTTTGAACAGGGTCAGGTATGAACTCTGTTTCACTTAGATGGTGAGCTTATTCCATAATGGGGGGGGGGATCCTATGAGACACATATAGGTTCCTCCAGCAGGTTCTGTTTAAGTCATAGACAATCTTCAGGTTATTGGATCTAGTGTTTCTAGTGCTGTTTGTATTATGGATGTGTAAGAGATCCATCAGAGCTGGATCTGAAGATGCCTTACATGCTAGGCATAGATCGCCTCTCAGTAATCTTTAGGAGACTAAGTACAAAAATAGGACATTAAGGCAATATGTGTAGGAGAGGGTAATCATACCCTGGATTCTCCTTGTAAGGAACATTTGAAGGTGTTCCAGCTTTTGCAAGTGTCCATTTAGGTACGTGCCATTGTACTCAATGATGGGTATCATAAGGGCTGAGCAGAGTGGTACTATTACTTCCTTGGAACTGGATGCCATACACTTACTTATGAGTTAGGTGACAAAGAATGATTTTCTTGCTATCTTGACTATGTATTGGTTGAACACCAGATTTCTATATATATTCCCAGATCCCTAACTATCAGATTAGCTTTTAGGGGTGTTTTATCAATGAAGTAATTAGCTTGGGTGGATTATTTCCCAAAGGACATACTTTGCATTGAGTTTTAATCTGTGGCTTTTGCACCAGTCATTTGCTTGTGTCAGACCCTCTTGTAGGATGTTGGTACCATGGGGGGATTATGTGATAGTTCCCAATTTGCAGTCATCTGTGAACTTGGTGAGCAAGAGACCTTTGACATTAGCCTTGACTTCCAAGAAGTAGATGCCAAACAGGTGCAGGCCCAACACAGATACCTGAGGTACTCTGTTGGTGACTGGTTTCTTGGTGGGGGTGGTCTGACCAAGGGCGCCTGCAGGGTGCAAGGAGGTGCACTTGCACCCCCCTGGAATGGGCTGACCGGGAGATTAATTTTCTTTTAATTACAATTTGTGCATTTTTCTTTAGTTTTGTGCATTTTTCTTTAGCTTTCTTTTACATTGCATTCTTCTTTAAGAACGGTCCTGTCCGGTGACATCACGTCTGTGCGTGCAGACGTCCTGTTCTTCCTGACTGCCTGCCCGCGCTAATTTGAAATTGCTTTCTCCTGTCTGAGAAGACCGCAGATGTTATGATTGCTTCTTCCGGTCTGCCCACCTCACGGAGAACACCACAGATGTTATGAAGTAAGTGTAAAGGAACTGGAAATGTTATGAGGTAAGTGTAAGGGAATTTGAAATTTTGCTACCAGAGACATGTAAAGGAGGGGGGGGGGCGTGGCCAAGATGTCAGAGAGATAACAGCACTTTTTTGATGCTCTGCTTAATAGAAATTTCTCTGACAGGAAATTTTCTTAATATTATTTTAAAAACATCTAGGTTTTCTTTTACCTATATATTTAGATACAGTGGATTATTTTTTCTACAAATATTTCAGTTTTGGTGAATAGAAAGTGAATTACATCCTGTCAGAAGTACAGCAGCTGAATATAAAGACTCTCTCAGCCATGAGTCATTCAAAAGCCTCTCTCCAGGAAACTTCCATGAAGAAAGAATTACAAACAATAATATCTATTATTCAAGATCTTTCCATGAAAATGGACAATTTAGAAAAAATCATGGAAAACATGAAGAAAGAAAATAGAAAGCAGATTGAAGAATTCAAGGAGATAATTACAAGACACACAGACCAGATAACAGAAATTGAAGAATCTCTTAATGAAATAGACGGAAGACAACATGAAAATGATAACCAGATTGACTTCTTACTAAAGCAAAACACCGCACTTTCAGATAAAGTGGAGGACCTAGAATCAAGGTCATGAAGAAATAATATTAGAATATACGGCATACCTGAAAAAATGGAAGGAAATAACACAATACAGTTCTTGAATGACTGGTTGCCTAAGACACTAAACCTACCTGAATCTCTGTCTTTTGGGATAGAGAGAGCTCACAGGTCATTGTCAAATATGTCTGTGTCAAAAAATCCAAATGCTTCAAGATCCATTATTGTAAAATTTTTATCATCTCAAGACAATGACTTAATCCTGAGAACAGCGTGGGCAGGTAATCCTATACAAATTAATGGTCAAAACATAAGATTTGACAATGATTATACCTCTACTATAATAACTAAAAGAAAAGTCTGCATTCCTCTCATTAAAAATCTGAAGAAAGCTGAAATTAAAGCACAAATTATTTTTCCTGCCAGAATTAAAATACGTCTATCTGAAGGAATAAAAATATTTAATAATCTTGATGATGCCTCGGAATATGTGAAAAAGAATACGATTTTGGAAAATACTGAAGATATGGACATCTCATTACCTAGTTTAAAAAGGCAGGCAACAAATGGAAAAATGTTATCGATTGATAAAACAAGCAAGAAGCTTAAGGGTAAATAATACAAATGAAGCTCTTCCACAATCCCTTCAAATCCCAAAATTTTCATGCTACAAATCACCTACTTCTGGGAAAAACATGCATGTTAAGGTAAAAATCATTTAATATTTATTAAGTATGCTTATTTATTTATTTTTTAATTTATTTGCTATTTAAAAGCCTTTAACACAAATACGCTAGAATGTTAAACATAGATGTTAAAATTCTAAATCTTCCCTTGACAGAGTGTATTATTAGTTGACAACTACATAGGGGCAATGTAGCAATACCATAGAAATATTGGTTAAAACAAGAACCCCCTTAATACCGGATACTGTATGTATGTGTATTAGATTCCGATGATATAGATCGCTCCGATAAGTGAAATGAAAGCTCCCCATCTCAGTGCAATTAAATGAAAGTGTAGCCCCCCCCCCTTTTTTTTTTGCATCAGCGGGCTTTCTCTCCTGTTAAATGTCATGTTATGCTTGGGTCCTTTTAGATCTAACAGATATAACTTAATGTGACTTGTTCTAAATAGTTTAAAAGGTATTGGAAATTGTTCTTTATCATAATAGAGAAGATCGTTTTCTTTCTAAGAATCCATCATGACATGTAAAAATACATTCTCATACACTTGAGAGGTTTGTGTCTTTACTAAATGTGGTTTGTGGGTCCATCTGCTGACAGAGAGGGAAAAGGAGAGGTATTTTCTGATGAAAGCTGGTGGAGTGTGTGTTGCAGGGTCAGGAGGGTTTGTGTGCTTGATATCGGATACATTGGCCAGTAAAATTGATAGTTACAGAGAATTTTATATCTATATAAAATGGGGCAAAGTTTTTTTTTTTTTATTGTACTTCATATACATGCTTTTTGAGTAACATATTTTATTTTTCTTTTCTCTCACAAAATGCACATCACGAGTATCTTGTGAACAGTTATCATAGCTTGCTGCAGATTCCCTAGTGCGAGCTTCTAACTGCCAAAATTCAAATGTTAAAGGAGAAGGAAAGAAAAAAAACAAAGAAGGCTGTTGCCTCGAGACTTCTTGGAGAGATCTTTGTAATACAAGAGACTTATGCATGTACTCTCTCGAAGTCTCTTTTGTCATATGAACTTTGGTCACATATTCACATTACAAGAAATCTTCACATGGAAAAAAGAAAAAGAAAACGGAACAACTGAATGCTTTATCGCATACCAAGAGTGATAAAGAAAAATATATAAAAATCTTAGACATATATAAAGGTCCTTTTTACTAAACTAATGTTGATACCTATATTGTTCCCTTCATAATAAGTTTTCTGATGACATGTTTTACAAAGTAGTTTACACTTGATCATTAGTTGGCAGCTGTAGCTAACAGATACAGTGAAAACATAGACTAGGTCATCTGATCCCTTTTGGTTAGCAGAGCAGAAAGCGGCATATGCAGTGGTTATAAAGTCACTAAAATACATTATCTATTGGGGGTTAATGTGTTTTTATTATTTTTAAAGTAGATTTTGGGACAGCTATGTATTTTCTGTGCTTTCATCTTGATATCTTTGTCCCCAATCTTATTGATTATATAAGTTGTTGGTTGATGGCAATACTGCTGGATTGGGGAAGCCAAAGCTGCAGACAGACCATTACAATAAATAAAAATTCTGTTATAAAAGGGTGAAATAATATATTGGGGCAGGCAAAATTCCAGATCCAAAGAAAAGGAGACAGTTCTGCTTAGAGAATGATCTTAGTTGTTACTGACGTGATGCTTTTGCCTCACTAGTCAATGATAGTAGTAGAAGACTGTTAGGGGGGTGGTGCAGAGTGGGGATGGCTACTCTTGACTTATAGTTACTACTTTCATCAGGACATGAGGACAGTTGTTATTTCAAAAGGTAGCCTTTACTTTTTAACTGCTTTTCTAATTAATAGTTTGCATTATGTTGGATTTATAGTGAATGGTGAAATTGGGATCTACTTAATCCACCACCAGCTACATAAGTGCATACTACAATCTGACATTTTCACTAATATTCATAAAATATTGAATGTTTTACTGTCTGTAGACTACATTTTCTAGCAAAAGATATATTGCATGTTAACCACTGCCACTCTAACTGAAAAAATATTGGTAAAATGTGTTAATGTATTTTGTTAATAAGGACAACTTAAGGGAACACATTATTACTATAACCTCTAAAACTGAAGTGTCTTTGAAGGTTAAAAGCTGTGACTTCATTATATGATATTTTTATCAAAATCAAGCTACACTACATAGTTTCTTTAGACTCACATCTTTGAAAAGAAAAGCTAATGTTTTTGATGATTACACAGATCTATATACTTGCATAGATATTTGTGCAACTAAAATATTATCTTCTCATGTAAAAAAATTTCATTAGTACCTCTTTATTTTAAATATCTTTAATACCTTAAGAAATTATTTAAGGTTAATCAGATATGTGTTTTTTTTTGGGGGGGTGGGGGAGAAAGGGAAAAAGGGGGAAGAGAAAAAAAGAAAAAAAACTGGTAATTTTATATCTTATATAAAAGGAAAATAAGCCTATACGATATATATTAATATGCTGATTCTATAGTAAATATTAACACTGTTGTGATTTCACAGATAAGTTCATACTGGAATGTTTTGTTACATGAAAAATTTTCTTATTTTTATACATAAACTTCTTTACTGAATTCCTGGTTAAGTAGGTTTTGATCTAATGTAGTATACTAAATTAAGATTTGTATTAGTATAGAATAGACATAAATGAATATGATATACTATGTCATGATACAAGTTTAAAGACACTGTTCTTAAAAATTTTGAAAATTACATTATTTATGGTAATAGATGTTTTTCCACAATATCTCCTACATAGTAATACCTATACATCCTGGAGAATTAATAGGTTGTAGTTTGTTGATTCAATAAAATATTAGGTAGTAGCATTAGAGAACGATAGTCTTGAGCACTAAGGATGCTAGAGTGTGGTACTGATGACGTCTTCATCAATCCAGGAACTAGATGTTCCATGGTTAGTTTTGTATATAATTATATTTTCATCTTCTCTGAACATTACTTGTTAATTAAGTCCAGAATAGTATTTACCCATCAAAAGCTTAAAGTAATCAATGTCTGGGTTTAAATGTCAGTCTCTGAATACAAATGGTCTTAATAACCCTACTAAAAGAGGAAGGTTACTCAAATACCTAGCATCTAATAAAGCTGATATTATATTTTTGCAAGAAACGCACATTATTCAGAAAGATCTAGAAAAAATGTTTCTTAAAGGTTATAGTATTCTAGCTGAATCTCATTTCCAAACAAAGAGAAGAGGAACCATGATTTTCTGGAAAAATACATTACCAATGCCTAAAATAATTAACAGTTTCTCTGATAAAAATGGTATGTTGTGTCTAGTAGTATTGGAACTGAATAAGAAATATTTTACGTTAGCAAATTTGTACTGGCTGCCTGGTATTGGTGCTAAATCTGCAAACAAATATTTGGAAATAATAACAACAAATTCTAAAGGAGATATCATTTTGGCAGGTGATTTTAATTGTATTCTATCATCTAAAGGTACCACTAATGTCAGTAATATTAAGATACCTGCATCAGCCAAAAAACTGATAGATTTTTGTCACATTTCATAAGCTAAAAGACATATACATGATCAAAGAGCAGAGGTCTCTCAATTTTACTCGCTTTTCTTATAGATATGGTACACAGACGACTATTGATAAAGTGTTTATATCTGACAGCCTATTATCTAAGACTCAAGATGTAGTGATTACATCATGCCCTCTGTCAGACCACAATGCCATACTATTTGAAATTAAAATTAAATCAAATGATCTTAATCATTGGCAGAGACTACCAGCCTATATTATTAAAATAAAAGGATTCAAAGAATGGTTTATAAAGGAAGTAAACTATTATATTGAACTTAATAATAATAATAACACAAATATAGTGTTTATTTGGGACTCTTTAAAATCTTATATATATGGGAAAATAAAAACCTGGTATTTACATAAAAGGAAAGAATGGGACAAAGAATTATTAAATCTACAATTGAAAATTGACACTTTAGAAAATAACTTATACCCCAAAGAATTGGGCTCAAATCTGGAATTAAAACAACTAAATCTCGAATATTTAGAAATTCTTAGTCATAAAGTAGCAATTAATTTAGAGAGGTTAAAATTACAATCTTATTCATCTAATCCAAAACATATGCATAGATTAGCAGCCAAAATGAAAAGTTTTCACAAGAGTAAACACATAATTGAAATATTAGACACATCTAAACACAATTCAAAACCTTCTTCAGATCTAAAAGATATTTTAGAGATTTTTTGTTCATATCATGAAACAATGAATAAAGCAAACTTAAACTTTACTAATAATAGTTAAAAAATAGAATTTCTAAAAAACAATATAAATAAACTTTCTAAAGAACAAAATAATAGATTACTTAAATCAATATCATTAATAGAAGTTAAAGAAAGAATACAAAATCTTAAAAATAATAAAGCCCCTGGTCTTGATGGCATAATAGGTGAATTATATAAAATTTTCCCTGTTTCCGCTTTGAAGATATTAATGAAAGCACTTGAGGAATTTCGAATAAGTGACAAACTTTGTCCATCTTGGAAATATTTGCTAATTTCTCCCATTCTAAAACAAGATAAGGACTCCAAATTTGTTTCATCATATCGTCCTGTTTCCCTATTAAATATAGATTATAAAATATTTACGTCTATTTTAGCAAACAGATTAAATCAAATGATGCCGACTTTAATAAACAATGATCAAACAGGTTTTAACAGAAAAGTTCAGGATAATACTATTAGACTTTTAACTTTAATAACTTTTGCAAATAAAAAAAGAATTATCACTCATCAGTCTAGATCTAGATAAGGCATTTGATTCTATTAACTGGACATACTTATTTATGGTATTAAAAGAATATAATTTCTCCTCAGAAATCTTAAACTTGTTAAAAAAATTATATGAAGGTTCTATAGCGTATATTAAAATCGGCGCTTTTTAATCTGGTCCACTTCAAATTCTAAAAGGCACTAGACAAGGTTGCCCTTTATCCCCACTACTATTTGCATTAGCAATAGAACCATTTGCTAATTTTATAAGAAACAATATAAACATAAAAAGTTTTGATGTTAATGAGAACTATTCTTCTAAAATTTTACTCTTTGCAGATGATATCTTATTAACTATTGGAAATAATGATTCATCTATTGACCACATTATCAGATCATTAAAGCTCTTTGAGGAAATCTCAAACCTTAGATTTAACCAAAACAAAACAGACCCCCGGATTCATGAAGCTCGGCGCAAGGCCATTGTAAGGCTTGTGCCGGCCGTGCAGCGTATAAATGGTGTAGCAATGCCACATGCATAGTAATGAGTGTGCGCTGCAACCACAACCACGTGCATAGGGCACGTGCGCGAGTCCAGGGAGCCTAACTAGGTTGCACTTGGAGGCATGGCCAAGTCGGCAGGCGATGAGCAACCTAAAGTGCTGAATCTTACAGCCCGCCTGCAATAGTAACCGCACCTATCAGTGTCCGTGGATAATGAAACGTATGCAAAGTATGCTACATAGTACCCATCCACACAAAATGGAGAACCAAACATAAATGCACGAAATACAAAATGTTCCCGTTCATGGAACAAATGATACTTAGAATACTGTGTCCGTTACGTAGTGCACTGTCAGCAGTCATACCCAGTAGAGGTGTACTGCATCATGTCAGCGCGCCGCAAATACACACGACCAGCCCCATAGGCATGGTCACCAGCAGTCCCACATTGGTAGTGATAGTACACAGCTGGGCAGTCGTGGCCATATAACAACCATAAAGAAACTAGACATCCCAAACACACACAAACATATGTATAGTAAAATGTGCTATACACAGCAATGTAACCGTCACATACACATAGGATGGCATATGCCGAATCGGAATATCCAGAAGCAGAACCCATGCATGCAAATGTAATACACAACAACCCCGTTATAGCACGTAACCCGCACCCATGTCCAAATGTTCACCTAATCCAGCTAGCAGCCTTGCGCAGCTGCACACCTACACAGAGCGGGTATACCCCATATGTAGTAGGAAGTATTGTCCTAGGCAGTGACAGGCTTGCAAATATATACCCCACATATGTCAACATCCCATCCCAGGTAATGAAATCCAAATGGCTGCATGTGAATGTGTCGGCAGAATGTGTACATCCCGCGTGTGCTTACTGACCTGTCGAAACCCCATAGGTGTTCACTCGCCACGGTGTCCATAACTGTACACATCTGGACAAAGCAGTATGTGTAGCCATGGTACTGATGAGTAGCTATGCAGACATGCAAAACATAATACACAGGGTGGAACAGCTGTCCACCA
Organism: Protopterus annectens; assembly: GCF_019279795.1. Classification (NCBI taxonomy): domain Eukaryota; kingdom Metazoa; phylum Chordata; order Ceratodontiformes; family Protopteridae; genus Protopterus; species Protopterus annectens. The sequence continues at coordinate 1,350,987,663 of NC_056728.1, forward strand.
AGCAGGTCACCCCAGCAGGGTTGCCACATGTACAGATTGTCAAGGTGGGACATCACTCGTAGATATGTGTGGATTTGCATGGTAAAACACCCACGGCCAATGCAAAGGATAGAATAACACGTATATGCCAGAATAAAAGGTTATTGCATAGCATGTGAATAGCTTAAGCTATCCAATATAATAGTCATGTGTACCAGATACAAAATGCCTGTAACATGCAAGTAGTAATGAAGGTAAGAAATACACTACTGTGTTAATATCACAGGACATATGGCACGTGTCAAGTGTTGACGCAGGACACAAATGTCCATAATGGTGCCTCCCCCGCAAAGAGGAACAAGTGCTAACCCTACCCCCCACTGAAGTATCGGCAGTATAAATACAACCCAATCACACGCCAACACCACCGTCCAACCCATGACAGCAACAAAAGCTGGACAAAGACTAACACGATGCGTGCACAAATAGGGACACATGTAATCAGTGCTCTCACAACCTTCTACAGGTCACCAAATAATAGTATGTACATACGCATGAAATGCTGCGAAGGATGTGTGGTAGTCCCCAGTATCACAGAGGTACGTACACATACACACTGTAACCAACCGTCAAATATGTTCACTGTAACACAGCATACCTGCAGGTAATACATAGTTCAGTCATGTGCTACATAAATATCCACGTATGAATGACTACAGGGAATAGACAATTGTGAATGGGAACAACGCACAACATAGAATATGTATGATAACCAGCACCACCCACATCATTGTATGCCAACAGCATAAGCTATTGTCAGTTGTCCAAACACCCGTGTCTGTAAACACAGATTGAATATTATAGCAATAACCCATGCCTGGGTGTGGGTAATGCTGGATATACCCACAGTTGGTGTGGTGTGGTCCCGAGGGCAAAGCCTGAGGGACCAAACAAAGCCAACCGTGGGTAAATACAGCATTACCTACACCGAGAAGTGGGTTATTGCTATCATACCATGACATCATGTAAAAAAATAAACTATTAATTCTCTTACATAATGGCATAGTATAATGCCTGTCTGCTGCCCTTCAGCAGATGTCTGGCATCCGTGGCAGTGCTGATGTACTGCGCGCCTGCACAGTACATCAGAGCTGTGGGCAAAAGCAACGGAGAAAGCAAGATCTCCGTTGCTTTTCTGTAGTGTTTTGCTATGTTACATGGGTTTAACATAGTGAGGCAGCTTTAAAATTAGCAACGGAGATGTCCGTTGCTAATTTTAAAACTGTCTCGCTATGTTACACCCATTTAACATAGCAAAACACTACAAAAAAAGCAACGGAGAGCTTGATTTCCCCGTTGCTTTCTTTTAAAACCTGTCTCGCTATGTTAAATGTGTTTAGCATAGCGAGACAGCTTTAAAGTAAGCAACAGACATCTCCGTTGCTTATTTAAAGCTGTCCTGCTATGTTAAACCCATCTAACATAGCGAGACAGGTTTTAAATACCGAGTTATACTAATGGAAAAAAGTCCAGGCGACCGGACCGTTTTCCATTAGTATAACTCGATGTACAACGGGCACGCTGGCCAATCAGCGTGCACGGTTTGGAATAATGGGGGGTCATGGTATAATAAACATGGACAAACCGTGCCCATGTGCCTCGTCTGACATTCGTACATGGTCAGGGCAGTTCTGTACACTAGGCGGACAAGACCAAACCCAGAGCACCACAGGAACACCCTGACAATTAAAGACCTGTATGCGTTGGGACTATAAGCCTTTGTTTTCTGAATATCCCTACACCATATGCATCCTGGGTCAAGAGCATTAGGGAATAGGGAATGTGTAACATGTAGTACCACACTTTTCCCAGCAGGAGAATGGATGCCTGTGACGTAAGTGAGTGCGGGGGGGGATATGTTAATGTAGCTATGTACCATGGGTATGCATATAAATGAGACAGAACACCAAACGTGTAGTGGTCACAGCAACCGGCCAACGTGAATGCAGTCCCGTTTGAATTATGAGTATAGAACATATAAATGTGAACGTGTAATTAATGCGTCTGTGCCGCAAAGACAGTTAGATATGTAAAGGTGAAAGTGTGTTTCGCATACGTCCGTTAACCAGCTCAGAGATATGTTACTGGTACTGTCACAACTAATACAGGCCACGTAAGCACAAAGACTCAGTAAACATATGTAACCCAGAATACGGATATGCATGTGCGTCTGCGCGTAACCCACAATAAGGAAATGTAAGTGTGCCTGTGCGTGTGTGATCCGCTCACAGCAGAGTAAATTAATGCTGTTTCCCCCACGTTAGTTATACATGTCTCAAAACTGTCAGCCTCTGAAAGTATGGAACCGGACAATGCCATGCAAAGTACTGGTACAAATAGTGAGAAACACAAGATATGTGCTAGAACAAACATAGAAAGTGGATATAATAACGGGTGTGTTAGTAGCAGGGATTGATGAAGGGTATGCATTCGTAACCTGAACTACTTGTCAGAAGGTGCCACCGTAAGTCTCAAATGAAATGCCAGCAAATTGCCAGATAGACACAGGTCAATGTAAAACACACCTAAGATAAAGGGTCAACCATCCGTACACTCTGCCAGTATCTGTACAGAGGAAAGGTATGGTATGGTTATAGATGTGTGTACACAGGTAATCCACAGACATTAACAAAGCAAGGTATGAAACGAGGAGTTTACATGTATATATGTACACACAACAGACCTATGTCCCATATATATGACACATGGATATAAATATGCCAAGTAATAGCTAATATGGGTAGTCAAACTGACATCCACGAATGGGGAATATACAGCAGCAGTCAAAATCATTGGCCTGAAAGTGACAGTCCAGCAAGTTCTACACTTTAAACATGCATATTGGTGTCCATTGTAGGACTCCAAAAAGTTATCCATTTGTAGTACCCGCTACGATTGACACAAAGGAAGTGACATCCACAAATACGAATCAGCTGTATATGCACTAAAATCAGGTGCAAGGGTGATTACACATGTGTCCATGAAATGCAGGACGTATGAACAGATATCCCTAGAGTGGGGAGTGCATATAAGTGCATCCACATCCCAGTACCGCACACATTAACCATGTGTAATGTGTACCGTAGAGGGTTGCAGGTATGGGAACCTGGGTATGCAGAAATGGGCCTAGGTGTTGTTTGGCAGAGAATTCGTAGGCCCGCCCCGTGGGAGGGATGTGGGTATAGCACATGCCTTTATTCTCAATAATGGTGCAAAGCATCCACTGGATAATGCGGAAAGCAATTTGGAAATATGTACAGCCCTATATCAGTGTCCAGTAGGCGATTCCCATGGATGGACATGCGTACGACCAAGATGGTACCCATAACTGGAATACTGTCAGAATAACACAGCTGCAAAAAGGCATAGTACAGGAAATACAGATAGGGACTATATTATAAATACCCCATACAAAGTCAGACTGTTGTGCGAATACTGGCATAGCCATGAATACGGATGTTATGAGTGTCACTAATCATGCAATGGAAATAGCGGTCACTATCACCTACCGCGCAGTCCGTAATGCCTAGACAGCAATCAGCTAGAAAGGCACATCACTATGTGAAATGTAACAAGGGCAAAGGCCAAACGTCAGGCGTGTACACATAATGACAACAGGTCAAGGGTATGAAGGAGCTAACCTGTCCAAAATACATGTACTGAACTGGTGATACTAGGCGGACAGGTGAGAAGAAAGACAGCAGGACAAATGGGCAAACATGTATAAGTCATACCCCGGAAAATGTGAATGACAACGTATGCCCTGCGAAGGTCAATGTGGAAGGTAATTAGACACAAAGGTAAAGTGTCCCCCAGGGTGTCATGAAGTGTCAACATAACAATTTCCAGACCCCCATAGTCATATGTGAGCCCCGCCACTGACGGTAAGAGCAAATATGATGCACACATATGGTACATGAAAGAACAATTAGTGTGGATAAGCAGATATAGACCTGTGTGAGGAATACAACTGTCTGTGTGGGTGTGTTGTGCAAATACAAAGTAATGTCATGTGGGCTGTCATGCCGCCATACACTGTGTGTGTATTGTAGTCAGACAGTAGGTATGTTGTATCAGACACATACTCCGCAACTGTACAGATGTACGCAGACTGTGTAGAGTTATGCCTCATATGTTTGCTGTGTTCCACGTAACAGTAACAGTCTGGCACCCTCATGATAACTGACGACAGGAAACAATGACAAACATGTGATGAAGACACCAAATCAGACAGAAATGCCATACTCATGCATAACATATCACTGTGCTCACTATCAATGTTTGTAAGAGCAACATGTCATTACTGGCCCTGAGTGTCCCACTATCACATAAGGCCTTGTCCAGATATACGCTCCTTGAGGTGGAGTGTTATGGACAGAAACAGATACATGTGTGTGGAAACATTATTATCCACTGCAAGATGATGAAATGTGCTGCAGTAGGAAGTGCAGTACTGTCCACAGGTATGTGCTGAAATGCAAATTAAACAGCAGTCTACATGAATTACCTATATTGGCGACACCTGCACAGATGATTATAGTGGGACATACACACGACCATGCACACAGCTCAGATAGACATACACACATCATAAACAGGCAATGATACACAAAGTCTATGGCGTGTATGAGTACAGTGACAGTACAGCAAGGATAGCTGTCTGCCAAGATATACAGCAGATGTCTGTAAGGGCGTGTAACACCTCCCGGAACACGGACATTGCATGGACAATGTTTGGATTTGCATCGTGCCACATTGCTATGTGTAAGCTGTGCAAATATGCGATACGTGGGACAGACAGCTGTCCATGCAAGAGCAGCGCTATGGGCATAAAATATGTATATATATATATATATATATATATATATATATATATATATATATACATCGAGAGAGATACAGACAGACACATGTGGCAAGGCCAGTAGTGGAACCTACACATCACTACCCTATCACACCACAGCATGACGCACATAGAGAACATGCTACGGAGGTTGCTAACCACAGCAGACACACAGGCAGTCCACTAGGTGCGTTTCAACATCCGCAATCACAGAGATGTCAGCAGGATATATGTGTGTTGCGAAGCGTCTAAAACCATAACCTACGAACCCATGCGGCTGGGAGCATAGACACACACACATCTGGCAGGCATGGGAATTGACCTTACACCTACCTACCCTATCGCACAACAGTATGACACAATTACAGAATGCGCTACTCAGATTACTGAACACAGCACTGTCAGAGGCATACATCTAGGTGGGTGACATCATCCGCAAAGGAATAGACGCTGATAGCAAATTTATGTGTTGTGAGGCGTCTAAAAGCATTACTGTCTCCAGAGGCAGCTGGAAACTCACACACACATGCACTTGGAAGGGCCGGGAGTTGAACCTACACCTACCTACATGAACACACTACAGCATGATGCATTTACAGAATGCGCTACCGAGATTACTGAGCACACCACTGTCAGAGGCATACTTCTAGGTGGGTGACATCATCCGCAAAGGAATAGACGCTGATAGCAAATGTATGTGTTGTGAGGCGTCTAAAAGCATTACTGTCTCCAGAGGCAGCTGGAAACACACACACACACACACACACACACGCACTTGGAAGGGCCGGGAGTTGAACCTACACCTACCTACATGAACACACTACAGCATGATGCATTTACAGAACGCGCTACCGAGATTACTGAGCACAGCACTGTCAGAGGCATACTTCTAGGTGGGTGACATCATCCGCAAAGGAATAGACGCTGATAGCAAATGTATGTGTTGTGAGGCGTCTAAAAGCATCACTGTCTCCAGAGGCAGCTGGAAACACACACACACATACACACACGCACCTGCACCTACCTACATGAACACACTACAGCATGATGCATTTACAGAACACGCTACCGAGATTACTGAGCACAGCACTGTCAGAGGCATACTTCTAGGTGGGTGGGTGACATCATCCGCAAAGGAATAGACGCTGATAGCAAATGTATGTGTTGTGAGGCATCTAAAAGCAGCACTGCCTCCAGAGGCAGCTGGAAACACACACACACGCACACACACTTGCAAGGGCCGGGAGTTAAACCTACACCTACCTACATGAACACACTACAGCATGATGCATTTACAGAACGCGCTTCCGAGATTACTGAGCACAGCACTGTCAGAGGCATACTTCTAGGTGGGTGACATCATCTGCAAAGGATTAGACGCTGATAGCAAATGTATGTGTTGTGAGGCATCTAAAAGCATCACTGTCTCCAGAGGCAGCTGGAAACATATGCACACACACACACACACACACACACACACACGCACTTACAAGGGCTGGGAGTTAAACCTACACCTACCTACATGAACACACTACAGCATAATGCATTTACAGAACGCGCTACCGAGATTACTGAGCACAGCACTGTCAGAGGCATACTTCTAGGTGGGTGACATCATCCGCAAAGGAATAGACGCTGATAGCAAATGTATGTGTTGTGAGGCATCTAAAAGCATCACTGCCTCCAGAGGCAGCTGGAAACACACACACACACACACGCACTTGCAAGGGCCGGGAGTTGAACCTACACCTACCTACATGAACACACTACAGCATGATGTATTTACAGAACGCGCTACCGAGATTACTGAGCACAGCACTGTCAGAGGCATACTTCTAGGTGGGTGACATCATCCGCAAAGGAATAGACGCTGATAGCAAATGTATGTGTTGTGAGGCATCTAAAAGCATCACTGTCTCCAGAGGCAGCTGGAAACACACACACACACACACACACATTTGGAAGGGCCGGGAGTTGAACCTACACCTACCTACATGAACACACTACAGCATGATGCATTTACAGAACGCGCTACCGAGATTACTGAGCACAGCACTGTCAGAGGCATACTTCTAGATGGGTGACATCATCCGCAAAGGAATAGACGCTGATAGCAAATGTATGTGTTGTGAGGCATCTAAAAGCATCACTGTCTCCAGAGGCAGCTGGAAACACACACACACACACACACACTTGGAAGGGCCGGGAGTTGAACCTACACCTACCTACATGAACACACTACAGCATGATGCATTTACAGAACGTGCTACCGAGATTACTGAGCACAGCACTGTCAGAGGCATACTTCTAGGTGGGTGACATCATCCGCAAAGGAATAGACGCTGATAGCAAATGTATGTGTTGTGAGGCATCTAAAAGCATCACTGTCTCCAGAGGCAGCTGGAAACACACACACACACTTGGAAGGGCCGGGAGTTGAACCTACACCTACCTACATGAACACACTACAGCATGATGCATTTACAGAACGCGCTACTGAGATTACTGAGCACAGCACTGTCAGAGGCATACTTCTAGGTGGGTGACATCATCCACAAAGGAATAGATGCTGATAGCAAATGTATGTGTTGTGAAGCGTCTAAAAGCATTACTGTCTCCAGAGGCAGCTGGAAACACACACACACACACACACACACACACACACACCACACACACTGGGAAGGGCCGGGAGTTGAACCTACACCTAACTACATGAACACACTACAGCATGATGCATTTACAGAACGCGCTACCGAGATTACTGAGCACAGCACTGTCAGAGGCATACTCCTAGGTGGGTGATATCATCCGCAAAGGCAAGGATGCCAATAGGGAATGAATACAGAGTGAGCAGTCACACAGCATGTTACTATCCCAAGGTGGACGTACAGTAACACGGCAGTGCTGCACTCGGGAATACTAACTATCTACGGAGCACTACATCACGAAATGGATACGGGATGCACCACAGACAGTACACCCTTTGAGAGAGCAACCAGTGTGTTTGATGTAGGCATCCATTGTGGCATAGCAACTATATATACTTCACCTGGATGGCCACCATGGCTATGCAGGATGTCAATGGTCATGGCTACACGCCTAGTATCAGACGTCAGTGCCGAATGTACTGTGTGTCCATGAATGTAATACTGGGCATGCTCACACACTTAGCATCTGCAACGTGCAAACATGCATACACATGGTGTGTAATCATGAAAGGGCAGAGTGTGGAACGTACTGCGTGTCCACCTACACAACAGCAAACTGGGCATGCTCACACACTTAGCGGTTGCAAAGGGGAAACACACATGCACACGGGGTATAATCACAGAAGGGCGCAGTGTGCAATGTACTGTGTGTCCATCTACACAACTGCTTACTGGGCATGCTCACACACTTAGCATTTGCTACGCGCCGTCCAGCATGCAGACGGAGTGTACACACAGAAGGCATACACATGGAGTGTAATCATGGAAGGGCAGAGTGTGGAATGTACTGTGTGTCCACTTACACAACAGCAAACTGGGCATGCTCACACACTTAGCAGTTGCAAAGGGGAAACATACCTGCACACGGGGTATAAACACAGAAGGGCTCAGTGTGCAATGTACTGTGTGTCCATCTACACAACTGCTTACTGGGCATGCTCACACACTTAGCATTTGCTACGTGCCGTCCAGCATGCAGACGGAGTGTACACACAGCAGGTCACAGTAAGGTAAACCTGTCCACATGCACAGGGTGGTCACACATGCAGTTACTCGTACACACACAGATGACATCACAGGTGTCACGGGTGCAGGTCAAACATGTACACACTGCAGTGAACACTGTAGCTGTCATGCCAGCACCATGTCATCGGTGCAGCAGTAAGCCTCACTGTCCAACAACAGCATGTGACATATGTCCACAGGTCTGTATAGCAGTGTACACCAGTTGTGCAGAGTACACATGTACTAACAATGATCCAACATGTGTGATGTAGTCCACCCATATCAGTATACATGGACAGGTCGGCTCCACACATACCATGGCCCTGACACAGCTGTGACACATGACTGCTGCTGTACCACAATGAACAAAAGTCTGGATATGTCATACATGTGATTGTCTGGATGTGTGCATAGACTGCACACATGACACATACAAAGCCTGTGATGTACCACATGCATAACACTGCGTACACAGTGCGACACACACGAATGGAAGATGGACCCATGTCTGTGGAATGCTCCCACTACAGGGTGTAGCAGTGTTGACTGGGACACATACCCTTGTATTGTTTGCCTGTGACAGCTGTGATACCATACCACAGTCCATGTTTTATGTATGTCAACACACATGTCAAAAAGTAGCAATGCATACACACATGGCAACAGGAGACACATGTGACATGTGTACTGTGCATGGAGCAGCCATGCATGAGCAATGGCCGATGTCCATAACATAGTTGCAACAACCTACCACATGCATACCCATCATAGGGGCCGTTATACGGTGGCATAGAAACAGCACGTATGGAGGTATGTGTGTACATAATGTGTTTAAACACCTGTCTACATGCATGTGTGCAGGTGGTGGCTCACAGTTGTGTCACACACCATCCTACCCTGCCATGTGCATACAGTATGCTATGTCGCTGTTACATGACAGTGCTGACATAATGCATACCCAGCGGTCAGGTGTTATCGACTGTATGTCACATGGCAACTGTAAGACCTACCACCTCCCAAATGCATATATCAGCACATCTGCTGGATACAGTGTTGGTACACATAATGCACTACATACCGCTGCATGCCTGCACACGTATCATATGGCGGGTGTAGTATTCCCAGCACTGACATGTGTGCATGAATGTGTGCCCATGTATGCCACATATCGGGGGGAATATGTCCCACGTGCTACACATCCCTGTACACCATAGTAGAGATCTGTACATACCTCAGTGTGGGGAGCATGAATTTGGATGGTGCAGTACATGCAACACGTTGTCTCTCTGTGTACACATGTGTGGTCACCACAATGTGTGTGTGTCTACATGTTTGTATGTCTGCTGCTTGGTGTGAGGGTGTATGCTAATATACTGTTGTGAACGAACACTAACCACACATGGTGACTATCCCGTACTGGTGCTGCATTGCACAACCCTGTCGATGCCATAGGTGTGAGCCATACTGGCTACCTGTGCATGTCCACTCCCTGTGACATGGTGTGTGGGTGCATAGTATTGTGAGGGTGCTGACCACACAGGCAGGTGTCCCCATCTGCACACTATGGGGTGAGCATCATAGTGGTGTACACCCCGCGATTGTGACCATGTTCCTGTACTGTTACAGAGTCCTACTGCTGCACAGCGTGCCCCACAGCTGACAGGTGACACCTGAAGTCAGTGGCCATCACGCTGTGTACAACACCTGCACCATGTCACCATACCTGTAGTGTGTCCTGCTATGTATGTGACGTCCCTTTCCACTGTAGCCTGTGGCACCGACCACATGCGTCAGGTGCAGTATATGTGAGGACATGTGTGTCATGTACGTGTCCAGGCAGGTTGCAGGTACATGTAGTATGCTGATACTGCCAGATGTGCCTGTGAGTAATCCACAGCTACATGTGGGGGACCGATAACAGTGCTTCCCGTAGGCACATGAGAGTACACCATAGGAGGGATTCAGGGTATCGGACCCAACATGGTGCTACACATGTAACCATCACACATACCGTGAACACATCACAATGCATGCTGCACCTGCACTACATGGTATGTCTGCTGCATGTTGACAGTACACAACCCACGTCACATACGCATCTGTCAGTATTCATACACAACCACTGCAACATACACATCCCACGCTATGCATACACAGGTATCACATACACCTCTCACTATCCTGTCCACCCTGTGCATCAGAATATATTTGCATAACCCTGCACCGATGGTGTGGATGACAGGGATGCGGCAGAGGCTTCATCATATGCACAGGGTGATATGTTTGCCAGGGGCATAGGCTGCACCAATGGATAACATCATGTGTGTGTGTAAGGGCCGGTGAGTTTACTGGACATGTCTGTGCAGAATGCATGTGGATGTGGTGGAGCCCTACAGTTGTGTCTGCTGTGTGTGGGTATGTGTGTACACAGTTCAGCCATATGTGATGCCTACATGGGGTATAATTGACAGCCCCAGACTGTACAGTGCAGGTTGTACAACTCACTGTGTCCGTACACAGCCACGTGACCTGTGCCTGCCTGGGGATGCATGGGCACTACCAGGTGGAGGTACAGAGTGGTTACTGTCCGATAACACATGTCCGCTGGAACCGTGTCCACGATGGGACCAGCCAGGGCCACGTCCACATGGCCTGCTGTGTCCTGGTGTGGACAGTGCAGCACCAGCTGCACTGCTACTGCTACCGGCACTATGTGAGTGGGCATGAGAGGTGGCACGCACACGTCGACCTACACTAGGTGGTGTTGCTGGCCTACGCCCACGTGTCCTACGCCTCACCCCTACCAGGTGTTCCAGCACAGACAGCTCACACTCGCAGATTGCCATGCCTTGGTCGAGGATTCCAACCATTTCACCTAATCGCCTATCCAGTACATTAGCAATCTGCTGTTGAGCATTTGCCAATGACTGGATGTTGTCATTCAGGGTACGGATTGCAGCCCTCTGCAGCCTCTGCCCTTCTTGGTTCTGCCATTCTGCACGTGCCTGTGCCACCATTACAGTCTGGAACATGCGTCTGGTGATACCAGCTGCTGCGCCCTGTACTGCAGGTGCATGTCTGCCAGAGGTCCTCCTACGAGCAGCACCAGCCACATGCCTGTGGGGAACATCACCAGTCATTACACTGGCAACATGGTGTGTAGTCACACCTTCTGTAGCCACCACACATTCCTGTTCAATGCCGACAGACGCTGACTGTCCTTCCTCTATGGGCAACGGTGATGTGGTATGTGTTGGCATCCGAACCGTGTGCTGGGAAGAGGGGGACATAGGTGGGATGGTAACCAATGGCACAGATTCAGCCCCTGATAACCCTGCCTGTACCTCATGCATATGGTCATCACTGCTAGTATCTGTGGGGACACTAACATCAGATGGACCGCAGGGGGGTAACGCACCTACAGCACCTGTGAATGCAAAGACATACTGTAAGGAACATTACACACAGACACACACACACACAGACACACACACACACACACACACACACACACACACACACACACACACACACACAGATACACACACACACAGACACACACACACACACACACACACACACACACACACACACACACACACACACAGACACACACACACAGACACACACACAGACACACCATGCATGTGATATTTCAGATGGCATGCAGCATTCCTGCACTACAGCACAGGGAATGCAGCTCAGACATTAATAGTGTTAGTATGCATACCACCCTGGGGTGCACACTACATCAAGCAGGTGTCATATCAGTAGGCATGCAGTACACACAATCATGGTAATTTGCATGCATCACCGTGATACACCATGTGGCCACAAACAGGTTAACAGTACACATGGCTGACGTTACCCTGACATGTAATCCGCTGGCATGTGCAGTAACATGTATACATGTTTGACACAATGGTGTCCTGACACATGCACAGCATCATAATGGGCTTCACAGTGCAATGTTGTGTGTACAGCCTACAGATAGACTGCATGTTTAGCAAATGTGTATGTGCAGGTGTGGTTAGTGTGATCCGTATACATAGCTATACAGTGTGGAGTACAGGCACTGTGCCATTGCATGGCAACATGACGCATGTATGTTGCTGTGCAATGCATAACATGGACGCATTGCATTGCCATGACTGCAATACAGTCATGCTGTTCCACAGATCGTATATGGTAGACATCGGTGACACCTCCGGTGGCTGCAGACAGGCATTCCGGTTGTCCGGTGTAACACATCAAATGTGCAAGTGGTCCACTACGGCTATGATTGCACTATGTGTGGACAATGTGCAACGGGGTCTATCCACATCAGATGTACTGTGTGGCAACATGCCTGTGGCTATCACCCATGGCCATGTGTGAACGGGTCTTGGACAATTGTGTGTGATGGGCATCTTGTACACATGTCTGTGGTGTCCCATGTGACATACACCCATACATGTCAGAGGTGTCACAATCCACAGGGCTATGCAGACAACAGTGTGGATGTTTGTTATGTCGGGTGTAGGTCATGTGATGGTGTGACAATATTGCAGACAGAACACCACAAGCTTGGGACATGTCGGGTGGCGTGTCACAATGTGTGCACACAATGCAGGGGCATATGTCACAATGGTGACACCTGTGTGCTGCCCATATCACTGCTCACTGTGTGGTACTGTGTGCGTACCACAAATGTTGTTCCAATGCATACTACATATGCATCCATTGTAGAACACCTCCACCGTTGTTATGCATAGCTGACTGCACATATCACATTGACAGGTACTGTGGTTTCATGCTGGTGTATAATAATGGTTGTATCTATTGCACATGGGTGGCATGTGTATGTGTCTGGTGGTGCAACCTGTATAACATGACAGGAACAAAACCCAGGTGTGCATGTTATACCTGGCCACATGGCAAATAACTCTACACTGTCACATGCCTGATACTGACAACAGTCTCACCTGTGACGGACCCATGTCTGTGCGACACGCCAGAGGTACCTGTATAGGGGCGACACAACAGTAGAAACATTATCCATGACTGTATGACAGCCACAGTTCGCACTGTGCATGTGAAAACATGTACCTGTGAGATAGCATATGGTATGCACACGTCTGCATACACAACGTAGCATACTGTAGTATGCAGCTTGTGTGCCCATATACCTGGCATGTGTTGTTACTTTACATGATGTACAGTGACACCTGCAACTACAGTGGATATCATACTCATATGCAGGACTGACTTACCAGGCAACTCCAGGCTCATTGGTTGGGAGACACCCACCTCCACAATGGCGGCTAGTATTTCCGCATGCTGTTCCCTGGGTGTCCCCAGACTGGCCAGTAGCTCCTCTGTGTGTGTGAGTGGGGGCTGGGTTGGTGGCCCACCACCTGTTCCACCTTGTTCTCTGGTAATTGCAGTGGCACGCTGTTTTGCATGCTGTATCAGGTCCGTGCAGTGTCTGCGTACCTGCTGGTAGGTGCGGTTGTTGCCACCCACGTCATTCACCCTCCTGCGTATATCCTGCCACAGGCCATCCCGCTGCTGAGCATGCTGTGGCACGTGGCTGAACAGCACGTCATAGTTGTCATGGAGCAATGGTATTATGGCATCATCCTCCTGGTGGCTGAAGGCTGGGAGTCATGAACGTGGCATTATCTGTAAGACATAATGATGGTGACAGGTCACATTCACACTGATGTACTGGCATACCGCTGAACATACATTGCTATGACATGTACGACATCTGCACAGTAATCTCTGAGAAGCATCATGTCACTGACACAGCTGATGTGTTGCTGTCACACCTGTCACACCGTTATGCAGTGGATTTCATATCATATCTCTGTGTCAACTCATCACAGTGTACATACTCCATGTAGATGGTAACTTGCTGTGGACATGTGTACTTGCCTGCACCTGTGTTCTTACCAATCTGCACTTGGCCCGATGTGTCCACAGTACTAATGTTCACCTGGATGCTGTGTATATGTCACATAGCATCACAGACGCAGCCGTTATGGACGTCAGCAGTGACACTGCACACATACACATGGACACCTGTACATGCATGTGTTTTGCCATATACATCTACTCAGCACTGTACGGGTGTTGAACATCCTGCCATGGCTCGCCTGTATTGCACATGTGATACACATGGGACAATGTCTATTCATATGACATTTGCAGAGATGGTCGAACATAGCATGTGCGCACACGTTTTACATGCTGTCACACAGCAATTGTGACAACACAAGGTGCATCAGTGCCACATTACTGATCCAGTCAGTTGATAGTGCATGTACCATGTGGCCATCGCACCATGTATGACTGTGATGACACGTGCAGCCTTGATGGACAGGGTTGCATGGTATGGCAGGGTATATCACATATATGGCACAGGGATGTGTCCAGCCTGTGGAATACCAGTATTAGGACGGTGGCTGTCCATTATATATGTCATTTATATAGGTATATGGACATGTCGCATGTCCATCATCATGGTGTAGACAATGTCCTTCTGCAAGGTAGGCAGCATGCTGCATGGTGGGGGTGTGTATTGTGCATGCTGGTATCGCACATCCATGCATAAACATTACCCCTGACAGATGCTATGTGCTGTAATATTGTTCAACACAGTGCTGTATATGCCCGCACATGATATCCCATGCACATGGATGGTACCCCGACCTGACATGGGTACCTCATATGTCTACATCCAGTGCCTGCTGTCACCACCATGTCGGCGGGTGCACCGCACAGCACCATCCCTTCCACAGTGACCATGGTGTTGAGCACAGCCTAGGTATTCATTTATGGGGACGGGGATGTTCACATAGCGGTGACAATGCTGGTATCATCCATCAGACCGTACACTTATGACACACACCTCACACACACAGCCCATTCAGTATGTTGTTCGCAACACTGACACAGCTATACTGCTAGGTCAGGTCCATTCCCAGCCGTACATACACAGATGCATAACATTTCTCTCTGTGGCATGGGCTACAATGACGGTGGGGTTCAACACATACCGTGTTCGACTGTAGCTGGCGCTGATGTTCTGTGCACATGTCAACACATTAACCCTGTTCTACTGTAGCCAGCGGTGATGTGCTGTGCACATGTCAATGCTGCACATTGTGTTGATGTCTGTCTGTCAACAGGCCACTGATGGAACACGCAAAGATATTTGTAATCGAATATACATGCCGCCCTGTACAGCTGTACTGCTAACATCTCAAGTGCTAATGTGTCATGGACATGCACACCTTACCCGGAAAGGTGATAGTGCATTGCCACCCTTACTCAACACCTCTTGTGAGTTGCTATTATCCAACACCCTATTTGCATTGTATGGCCAAGCTATGCACCTGTGCAGGACATGTGAGCATGTAATGTGCTACTGATTACCTTTGCACCCATTGCACAACATGTCACACAGGTACACTGGCAGTCATACACTTCACAGCTTGCTGAAGGTACGACAGGTGTTGTACACACTTAACACACATATCCTGTGGGACATGGTCGTATTTACAGGCATGTCCAACCGTCACGTACCAGTGCTACCCCTATATGACGGATATGTCATACATGTGGCAATACAGCAACTGTCACATGTACTCGTGCAATGCTCCCCTACCAACGTACAGTGGTACAGCCTGTGGGTGATGTGCTTCTGCATCCATGATGTGCCCATAGCTGTCAGTTGTACATCATTACATGCAACGTACCTCATTTGGTGTTCTAACAGGTGCATGTTCATCAAGGTTCCACATTGGAAGGGTCTGTCACACATTCATTGTTGTACACGGTTTACATGCCAGCCATGGCTTACTAGATGGGAATCATAGTAATTCATTGGGATATCATATTTATACATTAGAGCAGCGTATTTCAGCCATCATTTACCCTTCCTAGTTGACACTGTTAGTCAGCCAGTAGTAGGTGTTCTACGATCTGCACATTAGTCACACAGTACGAGGGCTACTGTTACCCATTCTGGGACAGGGTGCTGACAGCTGTGGATGGGGGTGATGCTGTCGACAACCATGACTGCACCTGACGGTCACGTCTGGATGTGTAACATTCACATCACACACCTACCATCACGTAGTACCACATCATCTACAACAATGGACATTCCTGCAAGAACAACGTATGCAATATGTCTGTATAACCACTGTAGGCACCACTGGTGGCCCCCAGCATGGCAGCCAACATCACCAGTGTATATCCCGCAGACTCATGGGTTACAACATTCACAACACACCAGTCACGGATGGCTCTGTTGTGAATCACAATGCAGTTCCACACATCATGTTACACAAGGCATCATGCACTGAGATGTTGCGGATGGGTGAACACCTCTGCAACTCAACATACGCACACATGACACATCACCTGGTACAATATATCTCTCATACATCATATTATTGTGACTGCCCTGTGATGGCAATACACAGACTACGTGTACTGGGACATGCAATGGCCCACCGGTGTTATAGCCCTCTGGGTGTGTGTCTAGCCATGGTGTACATTTGGCATTGGTATGGACACAGGAACACTGTACATTGACCTACTGTGTCACTGCAACAGTTGCCTATGCTCCTACTGTTATTGTACAGGCATGTGGTATCTGACTGCTATGACAGTCCAGGTCAAACACAATGCTGTGGCACGCATGACCTGCAGCCATCAGCCTGGGGTGTAGAGCACACATGTACATCTTCACATGCTATACTGCCTCTCTGGCAGTTTCACATAACTGTCACCGGCAGGGCTGTAACTGGCAGGCATGACATGGGGTCATGTGGAACAATGCTTGCATCTTCCACTGTGATGCACACAAGCGAGGCACACACACTATTGCACCACTCACATATCTCTGCGGTGACTGGGACCTGCCTCCATGCTCTGCACAGAACACCTGCGGTTATGGATTGTACAAGGACCGTACCTTTCAGGCACATACCTGGACCGGAACACCCACAGATGAGGGGTTCACACATCACACAGTGTTATGCACACATCCTGGAAAATTGCTTAGCACAATGCATCATAGGTGCTCCATGTGCAGATAACTGTGTTTGTGACCGCTATACACATTGTAACAAGCGACAGAGTCGACATTGTACACCACAGGTTACATACCTTCTGTGTCGTTATAGTGTACATTGGGCCTCAGACAGCTACTACTGCTGTGTGCTGACAGTAAACCACACTTCCCTGGGATAGACACAGGTTACATACCTTCTGTGTTGTTATAGTGTACATTGGGCCTCAGACAGCTACTACTGCTGTGTGCTGACAGTAAACCACACTTCCCTGGGATAGACACCCCTGTACCTACACATGCCTGAGTCATGCACTCCGCTCAGCTGGATAAAACAATACACAACACATACCATACCTACACTACCCTTAGCATGAACACTACCTCCATGTGACTGGTGTGACACACCTGGGGTTATCCCCTCTTTGGTGGATTCAACACATATGCTACACGGCCTTGCTTGCCACATCCTGGAAGCACACCCATCACAGCATACATAGAACATGCGTACTACAACAACTACTACAGACGTCTGCTGACAGCAGTTGTTAACATCATGACACCCGAGCAGATGGACACTACACATACATATGCTGACACATACTGCAGTGCACTTCAGTGGCATGTACACAATTGCAGGAATCATGCTATTCCACACAGAGACATGGCGGTACTGACCAGTTCACAGACGCCACTGTGGTGGTCATGTTCCATGCACATATGATGTACAACCACAGGTACAAGCTGTTGCACAGTGGTGTACATTCACATGTGTGGGGTGCATCACTTGTCAGCCATGGTGGGTCCTCAAGGTCCATCATCACATACTCCAAGGCTAGCTACCTAAACATGACTGCCACACATTGTGGTGTGGGGCCTCAGGCATTGTGGTGGTATGTCAGTATTCTTTGGCAACATCCACATCTGATGTCACATACAATAGTCAACCAAGCATTGCAGACCGAGGTAATGTTGGCAACGTGCCAGGCGATGGTGTACTTACCGACAATACACCCTCTCACTCACTACAGGGTCGCAATCCATACATGAACATCATAGTGTCCCTGTGGTCACATACACAGTACTGACATACACACGATATGTCCTTGGACACTGGCCCAATGTCACCTTCCAATGTCCCTGGCTGTAATGTCCCACCAACCTGTTCGGTATATGTCTCCACACCAGGCCACTATATTCACTGCTAGCCTTTTGTTGGACATTGTAGACCCTGACTGCCGCACAGCGGCATTTATCGCACTGCACACAGGTGGCACTGCATTGCACGAGTGGGACTATAGTCATACACTCCTGACTGGACCATTCTGCATGGCAATGGGGCACATCATCAGGAACGTGATTCCCACACACATTGATGGCCTCCAGTCCTTTCCTAGCACCCAGGTTGGGCTTGTGAATGCCACAGCAAGGCACATACACATGCTGGGCACCTGTCATACAGTTGCTAGGGCAGTTGAGGATGGTACGGAGGCCAACACATCATACATTGTCCTCACATTGCCTTTCAGCACCATTCCACATTCTGGTATTGACAACATACACATCCACCTGCACATCATACCCTGTGTCTCAGGATGTTATGCTATGTGGCTCATGGACAGTAAACACAGTGGTGCCAGCATACCATAGTACCTACTACATGTCAGGTACATATTGCATTACACAGTCCTCAGTCATAGGGCCAATCATGTTCACTATATGCTTACATACAGAACATGCTGTCACAGTACTGTCCATGCCTAGATTTCGAACACCTACATACCAAGTACCATTATTGCTCCACCAGCTCATACTGATACCAACCATACGGGTGTCAGTGTGACGGATACTTCATATGAGTATCATGGCATCAAGATGCATGACACACGGTGCATGCACATCACCTTTGCATAACAACATTCACCCACTGACTATCACATGGATAGTGGTCCCCTACATACATATCATATTGTACATGGTTGCAGTACACACATATGCCACACACAGTCCTGTGGTTACCGTATTCCACTGTGGCATAGATATCCTTCTGCAAGGCCACGCCTATCTGTACTGTGTGTGATGCTGGTACATAGGTAGCCATTGTACCTGTGAACTACACACATCTACACACAGTCAAGGGTACAATACCACATTTATGGTGTACCTTCAACAACAGCTACAGCTTTACATGGCACAACATTGACATGCCATGATGTTTACTGGGCTCAGACAGTTTACATATGCGGCTGAAATACGGACAACACATCTGTACACATCTGCATACCACATACTCAGGGGTGTCTTCTTCTGCTCTGACACGGCCCATGTCCACCACATTATTGATGCATATACTCCTCATACATGACATCTGTGGTGGGCACGGTGAACGAAATTCTCCTGGATATGTGCACACACACCACACTGCATGGGCTGTGCTTCTGTGTTACTTCCACAAACCTAACACACACCATGCTGTGGAACATAGGTCCTGTGTACATCCCACAGGGACACATAGTAGCACTGTTCATGTGATACCTCCCTTGCTGTTTGGGTGACACATGTAGTCCTGGTATCACCACAGCAGCTGTACTGTGTAGAGGTGCAGTTGACACCTGCCTCTGCTGTTCACAGGACACTACCATGGAGAGGTGACACTACTGTGTACACTGCACATGTGATTACACATGGACTTGCCAGACTGCATTGTAGCCCACTGTGCACCTGTGCAGCTACTACAAGTCCTTTGTGCATGGTTACTTGGTGTCCCTTCCATTTAGAGTAGCTATCATGCTACTGCTATGTCCCATACCTACAGGCCATATGTATCCTGTTATTGTACATACCAATAGGCGATACCTGTGTTATGTATGATATGCCTGTGATACTGTGTAGGATATCTGTCATATCTACCTAGACAACTATACATTACACATATTTCACATAGTATCCCCTAATGCAGAGCATACTTGCATGTCGGCCACACCTTACATATGTCATCAATGGTATATGCTCATACACATGCGTGCTGTGACAGTATACATACATGTACTATCCCCTGCTATGGCACTTCCTTGTTGGACATCCACTGCCAGCAACAGCGTGTGGTATGGCATTGTTCTCTTTAATGCCCTCCTGTAGCATCCCTTGTGGTGTCTCTGCTGTGTACATGATGTCCCACTGCTGTACACACGGTTTCTACAAGCATTGGTATGCTCAGCAAGACATCACTACATAACTACCTTTCACCACTTTCTGCATTACGGACAAGTGTAATTAATTACAACCACCATTCACATACAGTACAGCTTATTAATACAGATCATGCGTTACACAACCTTACATATCGTGTGTTCTACATACCTTGTTGGTGTTTCGTTCCGTTTAATGTTTTTCCGTTTCCTTTTGTTTTCGGTAGTACAACACTGTTTCAGTATGAGCATACGGTTTGAATATCTTGAGAGTCATCCTTATATACATCGATACCTGCAACATGTGAATTCATCCCGCCAATTGCTGTTCCTCAGTGAGTAATTACGTGCATATCACCTGTGCATCTACTCCATTCGGAAATTACGCGTCGACACTGGGGTATAATTGGATTCTCCACCTGGGTGTTGGCTATTTGCCCTACCTTCGTGGAGATGGTCTGTATTGTGTTATGTTATGTGTAACTGCAACTGCTATGCATAGGGACAAGTATATTCTGCATTCATGTCATCCGTGGAGTGTGTGTGACAGGTGTAGTATTTGGTTCAACATGTGGGTGTACCTGTCCTGCCGACGAATGATAACGGAGTATTGCATTCAAAACCTGTACCATGGCTGTTTTTTTCCTTTATACAACGCATGCAATTATGCATCCGCCTTTAATTGTGTCTCCCACGCGATATGTTGTGGTTATGCAGATGTCATTGACTGACTGTATGTTTGTGCTGCTACTACGGTTTGTATTCCTTTAATATCTACAATGGGGGATATCGGTGGTTGTACGTAATGGATACGGTTTGTGGGCCTTGCATCTCTACATAAACAGTATAGTTGTCTGTGTACTCCATCCCTACTTGGAGAGTTAACAGTTAATAGTCTTTTGTTATGGGAGTGCAGGTTGGGCTGTTGTTGATTGGTTCCAATATCGTCTGCAGGTGAGCTTGCTGCATGCATACCTCCGTAACTTATGTGGTATATCAGCGGCTATGTGTACGTGAGTAATTACGTGCATATCACCTGTGCATCTACTCCATTCGGAAATTACGCGTCGATACTGGGGTATAATTGGATTCTCCACCTGGGCGTTGGCTATTTGCCCTACCTTCGTGGTGATGGTCTGTATTGTGTTATGTTATATGTAACTGCAACTGCTATGCATAGGGACAAGTATATTTTGAATTCATGTCACCCGTGGATTGTGTGTGACAGGTGTAGTATTTGGTTCAACATGTGGGTGTACCTGTCCTGCCGACGAATGATAACGGAGTATTGCATTCAAAACTGTAACATGGCTGTTGTTTTACTTTATACAAAGCATGCAATTATGCATCCGCCTTTAATTGTGTCTCCCACGCGATATGTTGTGGTTATGCAGATGTCATTGACTGACTGGATGTTTGTGCTGCTATTATGGTTTGTATTCCTTTATTATCTACAGTGGGGGATATCGGTGGTTGTACGTCATGGATACGGTTTGTGGGCCTTGCATCTCTACATAAACAGTATAGTTGTCTGTGTGCTCCATCCCTACTTGGAGAGTTAACAGTTAATAGTCTTTTGTTATGGGATTGTAGGTTGGGCTGTTGTTATGTGGTTTCGATATCATCTGCAGGTGAGCTTGATGCATGTATACCTCCGTAACATATGTGGTATATCAGCGGTTATGTGTACGTGACAACTATCCCTTGTCATTCTGTCCCAGATATTTGCAGTCATTGTGGTCATGTTGTTGGAATAGCCTGTTTGCCAGTGGTTGCCACATATTCAAATGGGAATTGATTGTTTGACACTTGTGGAACACACAGCGGTGTTTACGGGCCAACACGTGGCCACGGTCAGTACTGGGGTAGCATATACATTTTTCCGCGATACATACCTATTGCTGTGTGACTTTGCCAACGTATCATGTTGCATGTAACATATCTGTGCCGTACATACAGGCATGACTATTACATACATCCTTTCCATTTCTTATGGGGAATATTCCTGTGCTACCATCTGGAACATATTCACTTTGTATCATTCTATGTCAGGACACACCTAGCCAGGGTGGAGCTGTCACTACTACTCTGGGACTAGTAGTGAACATATGCCTGAGGCTAGTTTACCGTATGCCTACACCTAATATTCTGCTCTGCCTCTAACTTGGCACCAACATACACATGTTGCAGACACACACACATTACACTCACACAGCGACGCACACGGCACCCTCAACGCACACGTACACATACTATGGCACTCACGGGGACGGTTGCATACAGTACCTATGTGGACCGCAACACCGGCAGCGGTGACTACCTCTCCCTTCATATCATCATACTATTACACGCACATGTACTGTTACAGTACTGTGTTCTGTTGGTCTTTCAGCCTCGTGGTTATGCATATCAGTATGTTACAAGTTCCATGGTTGGCAGTATCCTATTATTTTGAACCTCCCGGATGTTCAGATTGTCGTTGCACTATCTGTACTATTTACAGATATCGCTGGATACATCTCAGTCACCTTATATCCCTCTAATTCCCTTTCTTATCTGTATTATATATATATGTATATGTGTACATATTTATCTATATATATCTATATCTATATCTATATATATATATATATATATATATATATAGATATATATATATATATATATATATATATATATATATATATATATATATTTATATGTATACATCTTGCGGCAAACGTGGCAGGCACACAGCAACACCATATGCTGTAGGACTCACGTACTGTTCAGGTGTTGGCGTTACATGTTCCACCGGCTGTTGGGTTTACAGTGTTTGGGGGCTGCCTATGTTGGAGTCACACACAAGGCCACCCATACATTACAATTTACAGGTGGTCATGTTTGTGTGCCGTCCATTTCACTGTGTGTGCAGGTGGGGAGGTGTCAGTCCATGGGGCCTACGCTGTCAGAGTATGTGCTATACGTTCCCTCTTTGCCAAGACATAGGCATATTGGGTACGCCTCCGTCTGCCTACTGCAGCTGGCACAGTGTGTTCATGGTCTGGAACCCTCTGTGCCTGGACTGGCCTTGGCAATTGTGGTGGGCTTTGTGGCCCTTCACCATTATGTCCCTGCAGCAGCTGCTTCCGCAGGATCATATTATGTAGCATGGCACATACTATGAATATGTGGGCACATGTGCCTGGAGAGTACTGCAAGGCTCCACCAGATGTATCCAAGCACCGGAACCATGATTTCAGCATCCCGAACACATGCTCTATGATTATTCTGGTTTGTGCGTGTGCCTCATTATGGCGTTCTTGCATGTGTGTGTGTGCATTTCTGATGGGAGTCATCATCCACGGCTCCAGTGCATAGCCAGCATCCCCCACAAGCTGGCCTTGTGGGATGTCCCCCCTGACAAATACCTGATACAGCTGTGAGGCATGCCAGATATGGGAGTCGTGGTAGCTTCCAGGGCTGCCAGCACACACATCCATGATAATGCCCTGGGCATTGCACATGACCTGGCAATTGATGGAGTGGAATCCCTTGCGGTTTATGTAGCATCTACCCTGCTCGCCAGGTGGTGACTTGATTTGTATGTGCGTACAGTCTATCGCACCCAGTACCTCTGGGTATTGTGCCACAGGGTGGAAGTGGTGCATATTGCTAGCCAAATCCTCCTGAGATCTGGGGAAGTATATATGCTCATTGGCATGTGGTAACATGGCATCCAGGAACTGGTGTAGTACCCTGGTTGCTGATGCCTGTGAGATGCCCATTATATCTCCAGTTGGCCTTTGAAAGGTACCTGTGGCCAGTATTCGCAAGCTTACACATACCTTTGTGTCCACTGGGATGGGTTCCCCTCTGTTGTTTCTTGTTCTCAGGCGTGGCCGGCACAGCTCCACTATTTGCTGTAACATGTCCCTGTCCACCCTGTAACACTCTACTATCTCCAGGTCATGTAGCCCCTGGTAGGTTACCCTTGGTCTGAACACTCTCCTTCTCCTCCGAGGCCTGCGGTGGTTGTCGGCATCCTCCTCCACAACACCGTCTGTCTCTAACACATGCTGATGGATCACAGCTATGGCAGCACCCAACATGTACATTTTAAAAGTTCCCCGTGTGTTTACACCTATGGTGCGGTGTTTGGGAATACACGGCTGTGTGTTGTGTGCATTCACACTTTATACTATTGTGCTGTGCACACCGATGATGTCATAGGGTGTGTTTGTACGGCCGTATCTAAGGGTTATCTTCTGTGTTTTACCGATGGAACTACAACGGTGTTGCCTTTGGTGTTGAATTACTCCTGCCTGCCATGGATTACCTTTCGACCTTCCCTTACTATTTCTGCACGTTGCACCTACCATTTTCTGGCATGCATCCTGCAGAGCACTGTCATTTGTACTTTCATGGACATGGCATATCATGCATTTTGTGTGCTACTGCCGTTGTGCTGCCAGTCTGCTTTGCTCTGCTGTGTCAGGTCTTCTATCTTTGCAATCTGCTACCTCCCCTACTTTCTTTGCATTCATATGCCTCCCCTATCCCGTTTTGCAGGTTTCTGCATGCAGAGTTGTCAGCTGCCGTCGATTGGCCTTCATGGGTTGATTAGTGTTGATTGCTCATTAGTACTCCAATTACACTTCTTCCGCATTTCCTTATATTCTTCACATCACCTTCCTGTTTCCGATATTGTTTGCGGGGCGTGCGTCACATTACTAGGTTTCGGGAATGTTGTCATCCTCGTACACATGCACTTTTGCGCGCATTGTGTGCTCTCAGCTAAACTATTACCCCACACCCTGGTCCTGCAGCTTTGATTAGCGATGTACAGCCCAGGTTTGCTGTGCTCCAATGTGCTTACTGCTACGGTGGCACACCCCTCTGCAGATGTCATGTATTCCCTCTGAGCCACTCCTCGGTGTTTTACCGCTGCGCCGTTTGGTACAACCTTACTCCGGCGGGACATT
Organism: Protopterus annectens; assembly: GCF_019279795.1. Lineage (NCBI taxonomy): Eukaryota > Metazoa > Chordata > Ceratodontiformes > Protopteridae > Protopterus > Protopterus annectens. The sequence goes on from NC_056728.1 coordinate 1,351,013,477, forward strand.
TGCGATTCAGTATTATCTGCCTCATTTGCATGGCATTGACTACTAATTCATGGTTACCATGCCGAAGACTGCCGCGAGTCCTTGGCAACCCTTGCACCGTGGTTGTGGCGTTCTATGCATACCATGGTGTATTATGCTGTGAACCTGATGTCTATTACGATGCTATTTTATAACATTGTTATATTATTTCATTATGTTGCACCTTCCGCACACATGTCCTGCAGTTCTAATGTGAGTTACTGTGGACATGACATTTAAGTTGTTATTTACGTGTTGTGCATATTTTCTTTTGCCATTGTCTGTGTATTTTGCCATTGGCATATGTTAACAGTGTGATACCTGCGTCTGACACTCTTCCATTACTCCGATGTTATGTTTGGGAAAATGTAAACCGTTTTGTTTTGGTTTACATTGCCGTGGGCTTATGCTACGCCTGCACCACTTCCTGAATCACTATATGCCTTCATTTGCATGGTGACACACTGCACATAGGGTGATTAGCATACCTACACCGGGGGCTGCGCAGATCTGGTGTACGCCGGTAGTGCACGTGGAATTGGATCGTACCTGAATCGCTCGGCGGCCATATTTGGCGTTATAACACCTACGCTATGCGTGCGCCTGGCGCAAGGTTCATGAATCCCGGGGAGAAACTATTCTCAGCAATAAAAAAATGAATAACACTCTATCTTATTACAATAACTTTAACTGGACCAATGATAGATTGAAATATCTAGGGGTTCATATTCTGTCTAAATGGAAAGACACTATAAATATAAATTATAACATTTTATTAAATAAAATCACAGAATACATTAATAGATGGAAGAAAATGTTCTTTACTATAGAAGAAAGATTATCTCTGATAAAAATGATTCTATTACCAAAAATTATTTTTTATCTTCAAACACTATTGGCTCCTCCTTCTAGAAAACAACTTAAACACATAAACACTATATTAATTAAATTCCTATGGTATCCTCAAAAACCAAGGATTAAATATGATTGGCACTATAAAAACTGGATTGAAGCAGGGATTGCTTTTTCAAATTTTGAGCTTTATGCTGATGCCATTATTCTTAATATAACAAGTCTGTGGTTAAGTCCAAAATACCATTCAGATTGGAAAAATTTACACAAAACAATACTATTAACTAAATTTGACAAGTTTTTCAAAAACATATATTGTTCTGAAAATATTAAGCTTTTTATAGTTATTAAAGAATTCTTCTTCAACAATGAGCAGGAAAAATCACATCACATCTTATTCCTATAATTAAATATATTTTGCAACATTTTAAAATAGTAATGAATAAGAATCTTTTGAACAACAATTTGTCCATTCTAATGTTTCCAATAATCTTAACCAAGGGATGTTTTGATTCCTTTAACACGATGAAAATAAAAACTATGGAAGAAAATGGGTTATTATTCTGGCATCAGTTTTTAGGAACTAATAATATTCATGATACTACCTACCTTTTAGCCAGGTATAATATCTACCAAAATAACTGGTTAAATATTCAAATCTTCAGAGAATTTATTTTAATGGAATTTAAAAGACATAATTTTCCTGCTATAACAGACCTCCCCAAAAAATTATCCATCCTCTTTGACTTTACCAATATAGGCTATAATAATGGTATCTCATTGTCAAGATTTTACAACATTCTTAGATCAGATCTAATAATATTAGACGACAATTTATGGAAATATATCAACAATTTCAATAACTCCCAAATACATTAAATGATAAAACTTTACTTATCAGATCTGTTTACTATACTTCTTCTTCCACATATTGGAAAATTTTTACATGGAAATTCATTCATAGAAGTTTTATTACACCAAAAAAAGCCTCTAGAATAAGCAAAAAAGATTTTAATAAATGTTGGAGATGCGAGGAGCTAATAGATGCCGACTGGGCACATATGTTTTCAGAATGCAGAACAATAACCACATTTTGGATGGAGTTTAAAAATTTTATTAAAGCTTTGCGGTCGGATAGATGTGAGATCTCTGATTCTATGATACTTTTTAATGCACCAATGCCAATGTATGTCCCACTGAATCAAATGAACCTCCTTTGGACTCTACTTGCTATAGCAAGAAAAACTATTACTAGAAATTGGAAATGTAAAAATAACCTCTCACTCAAGGAATTTATATATTTTACTAAGATTATTTGTAGTAGGGAATTACAAACAGCTATGTTACACTCCTCAAACATGACTCATAAACAAATTGCCTGGATAAAGCTTAAAAAACTATTAGATAAAATGTAATGTTATTGAAGATTTGGTATCTATTTTGGACCTTGTATATAGTTTTTGTTAAAATTTGATATTACGTTGTTTTTTCTTTTTAAAAATTGTATTTATACTATTGAAAATCAATAAAAAAAAAGAAGGTGTAAAGGAACTGGAAATTTAGTATGCTTAGCTGAACTAATGGTGTGTGTGTGTGTGTGTGTGTGTGTGTGTGTGTGTGTGTGTGTGTGTGTGTGTGTGTGTGTGTGTGTGTGTGTGTGTGTGTGTGTGTGTGTGTGTGTGTGTGTGTGTGTGTGTGTGTGTGTGTGTGTGTGTGTGTGTGTGTGTGTGTGTGTGTGTGTGTAAGAGGGAGGTAGCATACCCCTCAGCTGTACAGGTTTTTGAAGAATGTCTAGATTTTTGCCTCATATTCCTCCTAAAAAGGATTGAAGTTGCTAAATAATAACAGACATTTGAGATTTAGACATTATATTCTTTAGAAAAATGCATACTAACACAAATCCTGTTATTCTAGCAATTTTCTAAGTTCATGAGAACAATATTTACAATCTGTCCCTATTTATTTTAGGCTTTGTCCAGATTTATTGCACTAAGAGGTTGAGGGTGTGTGTGTGAGAGAGAAAGAGAGAGAGTGAAATGCCTTAGTTAGAATTAGCAGGTGGAATTTGTTTTCAAGTGCATTTTCAATGAATTGTGAGCTTCAAGAGAAGATAAGTTTACTGCTGCTCATGCTGTCTGTTTAAAATGTACAAGTATTTTGTTTAGCAAATGGTATCACTATTGTGGGATAGAATTCTAAGGCAGTGTTGGTAGCATGCTTGCATCTTGATGCAGAGGGCTGAAGGTTTGACTCCCACAGAATGTGGATTTGTAATGAAAGAAGTTTGAGTGGCCTTTTATGGTTGAAATGTTCTCAGTTGGGCAGTTTGTCATTATTGGTTCATATGTTTCATTGCTTAAAGGAAAAATGTTTGGAACTATAAATTTAAAACACTCTCTAGCAAGTGGTGCTGTATTATACAATAGATGTAATTCAATTATTATATAGTATAATTAATATAGTCAGGAAGGTGAAATCAAAGAACTTTTGCATAGTTCTAAAAATGTGTGCAAGGAGCCTATGATTTGAAAATAGCCCAAAGGTAAACTTATCCTGCCACTGGCCAGATGCATTTTCTTTGAATGTGGGTTTCAATGCTGTTTCAGTGAATGTGGGTTTCAAAGGTAGAGAAGTTTTAATGCTAAGTCGGTTTTCATTGTAAGACTATTGCTTTGTTTAGGTTTAGTAAATGTCTATCAGTGTTTGTGCTATAAAATTTGAGATAAATGGAAGACATTTATTATTATGAACAGCATTTACATTTTACATGCTTTACAATCCCTGTACAAAGTGCGCTTGTTATTTTGGCACTAAATTTTGATACAACCATTTTACATAGATTTATGTTTATGCAACATTAATAAACTTGCTTTATGTCAGGCTATTGGGACTTGCATTTAACTTTCATTATCTTGCCATTGTTAAGTATGCTAATTCAAGTATCACAATCAACTGTTTTATCTAATGTTAATCTTGGGTTTGATTTAATGTTGCTGCTTTAAAAAAGGGTTATAATGCCCAAGTTAACTATTTACAATATAATTTGATTTCAGGAACTGACTAGTGACCATAGTGTTTTGTTTTCACTGTTTTAACATTTGAACTAGTGACTTCATATTCTGTTTTGCAGTCTACTTTACAGATGAACATTTTAGGTGCTTTGTTCCCTGTAGGTGTTGTCTTCAAGCTTTTTCCATTACAGAATCCCTTACAGCCTTTTTTTATTTTTTTTACTTTGGAGTTATGTTTTAGATCCCTAAAATAGTTCAGTCTGTCACATTTTTAATTTCTTGGTTTCTTTTTTCTACCTGTCATTATTGATTTTATCTTTGTTTTTTCATTGTCTAATTATAACTTTATGTCATTGTCAACACTAAAGATGACCATATTCTAATCTGTTTTGTACATGTTACTTTGTACAAACTGAACAAAACACTGCTATAAAATGCTACATCTAAAGAAATCCCAATCCCTCCACACCACACTCTCCAGAGACCTCAACCTCATTACCACAATCAACAGAACATGCTGGAGGGGCAGGTTCATAACCCAGAGACTGCCCATGCTATGGAATAGACTTCCCATACATGTCAAGCAGAGCACCTCACTGGCCCTCTTCAAGAGAAATTGTGATGAGTGGATGGGAAATGGAAAATTCACCCCAGGGATCACTCCAGTGGCTCTACTCAACAGAGGCAGTGGGAACTAAGGTCACGTGGCACGATGCCAGGGTAATCCTATGGGCTAGGCTTGTAAAGGCTCCAGGACCATTAGCCTAGTACACACCTATGAAATGAAATCCAAATATCTGTAATCATTGTAGAAGTAAAGCATAAAACAGTATGCACACTGAAAGAGTTGAACAGTGTCTAGAGTGACAAATGGGGAGGAATAGCCAAGTAATGGGACACTGGAATGACTGCGTGGGTAGATGGGGCTGCGTGGGCGGAGGGGGTGGGGGTGCATGGGCGGGGCAATGGGTTTGCACCCCCCCTGCAAAAAATCCTGAGGGCTCCCTTGGGTCTGACCCATCCTAACTTCTTGGGTTCTATCTGTGAGCCAGCTGGCAATTCAGCGAGTTATTAGGGATTTATGCCTAGTTCTGAGAGTTTGTCAACAATGCCTAAGTGAGGTACTGTATAAAAAGTCTTGGTCAGGTCAAGGTAAGAGGTATGGTGAGTTATCTCCTCATCCACAGCTATGGTGACTCTCTCAAAGAAACCTACCAGTTTAAATAGACAGGACCTTCCCTTAACAAAGCCAAACTGAAATGGGTCCAGTGTCAGTAGATTGCCAAAGTCCTTGTTGATCATTTTCATGACAATTCATTCCATGGCTTTGAACATTAGACTTGCCAGGCTGATGGGTCTGTAGTTCCCAGAGTCAGTTGATGGTCCACCCTTGTGAAGAGGGATGACCATTGTGGCCCTCCATTCTTCTGGCATATAACCTGTTTTGAGACTGTAGTTGAAGAGGGCCTCAATTGGTCCTGCTAGGTCATGTTTTAGGCTATTTAGGAGGCAACCGGTGATATTGTTGGGGCCTATTGAAGCAGTGTTTCTGGCCTTAGTGAGCCTCTCCAGGACCTGCTCCCTGTTGATAATTGGGGGGGGGGGATATGTTAGTAGGGATTTTACAGGGGGTAGTGGGGAGAAGTGGTGGTGAAGTTAGAGCTAAATTTATCACACAGCAGATTTGCTATGTTGGGTCAGTGAAGGCTGTGCAATTTACCACTAGTTCTGCACACTGCTGAATGCTACCTTTAAGGTTTCTGACATAGCTAAAGAAGGCGTTGTGATTTTCCTCAACCTGGAAGGCTATCTTGACCTTGTAATTGGCCTTGATGTACTTTATTAGACCTCTTAGTTTCCTGTTTAGTTGAATTAGAGAGCTCTTGTCTCTATGAGAGTTGCTCTTTCTGATTTTGGCCATGACTTTTTTTCTATTATATAACCTGTTAAGGTAAGGATTCCACCAGTGTGACTTGTTTTTACCATTAGAACTGGGTTTACTTCTGGTAGGTAGTGCAACCTCAATGTAGTTATTTACATGTTTGTACAGGGTTTCTGTAAATAATTCTGGGCCCCATACCTGTCAACCTGTTAGAGCAAGAAATCTGGACAAAGCCATTAATAAAAGTGGGACAAAGGCACCAAAATAGGGAACATTCTTAAATACTGCTCTTACAAACTTAGAAAGTTGAGAACAACAGGTTTTGCATTAGCATGAATTTTCTGAAGGGTATAATGTCTGAAACTCAAATTTCTGTCATTATTTTCTATCTTCAGTCTTAAATGGTTTGCCAGTAATTTTCAAGAAAACCACAATTTCATGAAAAATGGACCAAAAATATGAGGCAAGAATCTGGACATTCTGTGAAAATCTGTACAGTTGAGAGGTATTTTGCATAGATAGCTTGCATTCTCGGGGTTGGGGAACTGTGAATTTTGACAAACTGTCACTTAATAGGATATAGTTTGCTATAGAATAATTCCTGTTACAGGTTTAGTTGGGTTTTCCAGGTTGATTTTTATTTCGAAGGAGACAGCTTTGTGGTCCAACTTCAACAATGAGAATGTGACATGGTGGTGGTGGTGGGGTGCAATGCTCTCCCATGTTGGTTTGTACTACGTCCAATATGTTTGATCCTTTGGTTGGTTAGTGCACTATCTGGTCCAGGGTATTTGTTTTGATAAAAGTCCAGGAAACGTTGTAGCTGTGAGTTAGAGGCAGTGTATGCTTCCTAGTTTATAGAGGAATAGTTAAAGTCTCCCACGAATAGGGTGTTTGGTTGGATGATGAGCACCTCTGGTAGGTCTAGGTAAGGGTTATGAACTTCTTGGGTCATAGAAGATGAACTGTATCTGGCCAGAACATGGTAGGGAGCCTTATCTATAGAGACTTGATATGGATGAACTCCAGGGCATCATTCTGTTTAACTAACCTAGAGTTGCATTTGCTGTTAATGTAGATCGAGACATCACCACCTTTAGTCCCTGTACGGACTACTGCTGATCTAAATTTGTGGAAGACACTAGAGTACTTTCTGTGGCTTTAAAACAAGTATTTGTAACAGCACAGATTACTACATTTTCCAGAGTGAGGAGAGCTTGTAGGGTGTGGAGTTTCTTGTTTTTGCTATGTTGGTAGTTTTGTCATTTTGACATTGCCTAAAAAGGCTCTAAGGGGTTGGATAAAGTTTTAGCCAATATCTAATAGCCTGGGGGGACAGGTGCAGACCAACCCTGGCAAAGAAAAGTGGTCTTTTAAGTATGTCATCCCAGGCTGATGGATTTTGGATTCCCCTGCAGTGACACCAGAAACTAAGCCAATTATTAGAATCAACCATTTTCTGTTCATATTGTGGTATCATCCTTGGTGAAGGTTGAATGCTGCTCAATGCAAGGCATGCACCTGTCTGAGAATGCATATTCAGAGAGATCCATAATGTCTCTTTTCATATAGTCCAGTGAGGTGCACTTTAGGTCATTTACAGCCTCATGGACTATAATAGAATGATATTGGTACCTGTGCTTGTGTGTGTGTGTGTGTGTGTGTGTGTGTGTGTGTGTGTGTGTGTGTGTGTGTGTGTGCGCATGATATTGCTGACCCTAGCTCCAACAGGCAACTAACTGTTATCTTCTCCTTATCCAGCTTGGTGAATGAATATATGTGTGTCATATAATAGAATCTCCTATGATAAGAGTACCATGTAAAGTGTTTGCTTGCCTTATGGGATTTGTTCTTGGGGGATCATTGGGTGTAGGCTTATGAGTGATGTTAGGTATTGCTTTTGGTGTGCATTTTAGTGATTGCTGAGGATAGGTGGTGCAGTTTGACTGCTTAGGGGCTCTTTTGAAATTTGGAGTGGTTACTTTTAAGTGCCTTAGCATAAGAAGATCTATGTGTGTGGTGAGTGGTATGTGTGAAGGATGTAGTGTGTGTATTCTTGACAACTTTGTTTGTGAATGAGATTTTTACCTCCAAGGAAGTTATGTATGTACACCACTCACATACTTTGTTGGTTTCCTTAAGAACTGAAAAATTGTCTGAGTACATGAGACAATTGCAACATTGCCTCAGTATGCCCATATCTACCAAGCTAGCCACCCAGAAATTAGGAATTGTGTATCAATGTTTTCAGGACCTGTATTAGTGTTGGGCTATTATGGTTTAGGGTCTTGGTTTTACAGGGGCCACCTGAGTGGTCTCTAGGGTAAAGGCTAGATATTAGTGCTATTATCTTAGTGCTGTTTAATGCTTTAACTAGCTGACCTAAGATTAGCTCCAGAGAAAGCGTTTTGGTGTTATGGGCTAAAGTCCTAAGTACTAGCTTTATATGTTTGCTACTACACAGGGTAATGCTAACCACTACTGAGCAGTGAAAAGCTCTCTGAAAACATGCCCAATTTACACCAGACAGAAAAAAGCTGAATATTAACTCCTGCACTTTATGGCTAATAAATAAATACACTTTGAGCTCCCTGGAGTACCTACCAATTCAAAGAGACCAGGTAAACACCTTCTACTACAAGATGGATGATCCTGGAACTTCTTAATGTAAAAGCACAGCAAATGTAGCTCTCAACTGCAGATTAACAATATACTAAGCTCCTAAAAGGCCCTCTGGATGATGAAACAATCTCACTTTAAGACTTGCTGTATGTTTCCCAACTTGGCCGACCAGGTTACTTTACTACTGCAACTAGAGTAGCAGCCCCAGTCTTCTTAATGTAAAGACACATTTTGGTTAGTCAAACGTGAAAAAGTACCAACTAGCTACAAACAAGTGATTGTCACTCTAAGCCCCCTTGTGTGTTTCCCAACTTGGACAGTTTAGGCTACCTTTCTACTTCCATGAGAATTGCAGTCACAGCCTTCTAAGTGTAAAAACGCACTTTAGTTAGCCAAAAGTGAAACATATCAGAAAAAAAGCAAATAACTAGCTACAAAAAGTACTTTTTACTTTGTCCCCCTGTGCATTTTCCATCTCAGACTGACCAGGCTGCTTTACTACTGTCACTAGAATTACAGTCCCAGTCTTCTTAATGGAAAAACACACTTTGGTTATCCAAAAGTAAAAAGGTACCAGAAGCAACTAGCTATAAGTAATTGCAAGGCATTTCAATGGCAGACAAGACATCAATGAGGAACACACACACTTTAAGGCAGTTTCAATGTATACTATCAGTCTAAGATGAGGGCCTTCTGAGTTTCAGTAACCAGTAAGACGAGCAGAGAAGATAAGACTTAGTGGAGCTTCTAGGGCCAGGTATATAAAAGATGAGACTGAGAGGAGATTCCAAGGCCAGATATACAGTAGGGGCAGACAGTGCAAAGCCTTGAAATATAAAAGCCCAGTAAAATAGAGAGGGTGGGAGAGAAACAAATTCAGAAAAAAACACCTAGGCCTGGCACAGAAACCAAAAGGAAATGTAGACTATAAAAATACCTTAAATTAATAGCTTTATCTTCAGGTATAGAGCAAACAACATACAAAACTGATTTAAATGTTGAGATAAGTGCAATTATAAATGTAGTTTAAATGTACTTCTGTGGATGCAAAATGTAGTCCAAATGCTTGTTATCAAGCTACCAAGTTTCCAGCAGTCCCAAGAAAGTTAAAACTCTAATGTCTGGCATATTGATTGACTGAAGTCCTTAGCAATTTACCAGGAAATCAAAACCTTTATGAGAAACCAGGCAAAAACTGACACATTCTGAAAAAAGGGACAGTTGAGAGGTATGTAGTATTCTACATAAAATCATGGTGAAGATCAAAATGGAGCTTATGGGTTTGTTAGATGATTTTGCATTCTGAAGTGTGTGCTGCTCTTTGAAGAAGCGACATCAGCATTTGATGAAGGACTGAACTTTAATCAGTTTATTTATTTATATTTGTTTACTGGGGTAGTGCACTGATCAATACTGCCCAATTCAAACTCAGTCTCAGTGAAATAAAAGGCATTTCACAAAATAAAATACGAAATGTAAGCAATAACAGAATACATAGGAAAACAATGTATATACATTCCAGTGAACAAGCACAGTGCAGTGTACAATCAAGCATAGTGTGATATACAGCACATACATTGGTTTCTAATGTGTGTCAGTCTTCAGTGCATCTTGAGAAAGGAGAAGAGACTTGGAAAGGTGATAGGTTAGGTGATGTGTACTTGTATTAACAAAAGCCAGGGAAACATATTCTGTAGTAAAACTAACTCTAAAGGGCATGTCTACATACTGCAGAGCGAGATAATTATACCACTCTGTACATCACTGGTACAACTTTTTACTGAATATAGTACTGCATTCTGTAACCTTCATAAAAATGATTTGAAACAACTTCAGATAGTACAGTGAGTCCTATGGTTGGAAAATGTAAAGTAAAAAGACTTCTCAAATTGTCATTGTCATTGTATGCTGTTTTCTATAAGTAATTTACAAATGATCACTTCCTAGTCTGCAAAACCATGCCTGGTCCAGTTTTACTTGAAAGTCTATTTATGGGATACATCACCGGGGAAGCTAAAACTAGAACGATGAATTCAAAACTAAAAAATACAAATCAATAACAGAAAAAAGTAACAGTTACATTAAACATCACATTCGAAGACTGCAGAATAAACTTCCCCTTTAAAGCAGAAATCAGTCATTAACTTCTTTCAAAAATAGTGTTTTTATATATATATATATATATCTATATATATATATATATATATATATATATAAATATATATATATATATATATATATATATATATATATATATGGATTCACTTCAGAAGCTCAAAATACTGAAATCTTGAATTTCAGTATCTCGAGCCCAAGAAGTGGAATCCACAAAAAAAGAAAACTAAAAACCGCGAAATTCAAAACCTCGAATACCAGAAGTTTTGAATTTCGCAGTTTTACTACACACACACACACACACACACACACACACACACACACACACACACACACACACACACACACACACACATACACACACACCATCCACCACACAAACACACACAATCACTCTACTACATGTGCACCCCCCTACTTAAATATTCTCATTCCGAGGTCACGCTACATACAAACACACACAAAACACCACCACACAAGCTACTTTCTCTTCGCACACACACATCACAGCAACAAAACACACTGACACACACCACAGCCCCTACCTAAACCCCTTAACACACACACACTTACCTGAATACATGACTATAGCGGAACTTTAGAAGCTTCTAAACTTTCGCCATTATGTGGATTCGGCTTCTTGGGCTTGAAATACTGAAATTCAAGATTTCAGTATTTCGAGCTTCTGAACGGAAAAAAAAAAATATATATATATATATATATATATATATATATATATATATATATATATATACACAGAGAGAGAGAGAGAGATGGATGTATGGCAATTGCCTGAATAACCTAAATATCAACTTCAAAAATACTGATGCAAAGATACCCAATATTTAAAATATTGACAGTCAAGAATAACTAAGACAAAATATTGACTACATTGAAGTTACATCAGGGAAAGGCATATGCCCTTTCCCCACAGTTGTGAGACCTCAATGCTGGCATATATAATTAGCAGGGGGTGTGGGGGGTTGCAAAATCATTGAGATGGGATGTGGTTATGTTTTGTCAATATTTTGTGTTTAGGTATTTTTGACTGTCAATATTATGAACATTAGGAATTTTTGCTGTTGATATTTAGATCATTCAGACAGTTGCCCTACAACTACACACACACACACACACACACACACACACACACACACACACACACACACACACACACACACACACACACACACACACAGCTAAAGCAGTGATGTTTCATTGTAAATGGTCCAGGAATTTAACACTAATTAACTACAGCTACAAAAATACTGGAAGCACTAAGTAAAGAGGTGGCATGCAAGTACTATTATACAATGACTCCCGATTAATATTCAAAAACGTGCACGCTGATTGATCAGCGTGCACGTTGTAATTCAGAGTTATAGTAATGGAAAAAGGTCCGGTCGCCTGGACTTTTTCCATTACTATAACTCCTTTTTTTAACAGCAACGGAGAATGCAAGATCTCCGTTGCTTCACACTGTCTCGCTATGTTAAACGACTTTAACATAGCGAGACAGTTTGTAAAAAGCAACGGAGATTTTGCTTTCTCCATTGCTTTTTTCAAAGCTGTCTCGCTATGTTAAATGGGTTTAACACAGCGAGACAGCTTTAAAAAAAGCAACAGAGATTCTTCGTTGCTTTTTTTAAAAGCTGTCTCGCTATGTTAAACTCTAACATAGGGAGACAATTTGTAAAAAGCAACAGAGATCTTGCTTTCTCTGTTGCTTTTTTCAAAACTGTCTCGCTATGTTAAATGGGTTTAACATAGCGAGACAGCTTTAAAAAAAGCAACAGATATTCTCCGTTGCTTTTTTAAAACTGTCTCGCTAAGTTAAACCCATTTAACATAGCGAAACAGTTTGCAAAAAGCAACAGAGATCTTGCTTTCTCCGTTGCTTTTGCCCACAGCTCTGATGTACTGCGTAGGCATACGCATGCGCAGTACATCAGAACTGCCGCAGAATACCAGACAGCTGCGGAAGGGCAGCAAGAAGGCATTATACAATGCCATTATTTAAGAAAAGTAATTATTTTTTTTCTTAAATAATGTCATTGTATAATAGCAATAACCCACTTCTGGGTGTGGGTAATGCTGGATTTACCCACGGTTGGCTTTGTTTGGCCACTCGTGCTTCGCCCTCGTGACCAAACCACACCAACCGTGGGTAAATCCAGCATTACCCACACCCAGGCATGGGTTATTGCTATATTAGACAACTACAGTGTTTATTAAAACAATACATGCAAACTTTCCGTCATAAAACAATATTTGTTTTTATCAGGGAAACAGTTAAAATACAACAAATGTACTGCTTATAAACCTTTGAAGAATTCCAGTGTTACAAACTGAACGTAAATCAGTACGTAGATTTATTAAATATTACTATGCAGTTTAAGAGCCAATTATTTTTCAGCTTTATTAAATATTACTATGCAGTTTAAGAACCAATTACTTTTCAGAACATGGCAACAAGCCAGCTATAAAGTACTGTGAATTTTAAGAAGAGCCTGATTGCTGTAAAATGTGTCTTCCCTTCTTTTATTCAAATAGGGTTTCCTTGAAACTTGCTCATTTAGCCCTGAACCATTTATATAATTTGTAAGTAGCTGCTGCTACTTTCACAAAGCAGAAGCTCATGTTTGAAATCATCATCATACGCTGCTTTCTTTACTATCTTCAACTCTTTAAATACAAAACAAATTATATAGGTAGAAAACATGCATAAATAGTGTAGCTAGCCAACGTATTTGTTATATTCAACTTTTTTTTATATCATACAGATTATCAGTCTTACAATGTATAAAAACCTTGCTTTAGTTGTTTACTAATGAACAGGTAGTGTTACTACCACAAGAACAAGTTGCTTGTTCACAAGCATTAGGTCCTTAACCAAATTCTGGGCATTCTTTAATGTTCTTGGAATGTTCAGAAGAAAAATGTGTAAAAATAGTTATAATATATGCAGCAGCATCATTAGACTGAAAATATTACAATTATCTTTAAACACATTAGATAACCATGTTCCAGGAAGTGATGCTTTTCTGATTCATGAGATTTTCTGTCATCTGTGTTTCTGACTATACAGATGAACTGTCCCTTTTAAATATTCTTTTTAGAAATGAAATTATATCTTATTTATTGACAAATTTCCTGCCCAACCTACACTTTAAACTTTGTTTATTAACATTCTTATATAAGGTAATGTCTTAAAAGTTGATGCTATTGTATATCAGCTGGATGTATATTATCGACAGGCTACAGGTGTCAATTAGAATTATAATGAATTATACAAATGTCTGGTTGGTAGCATCTCACACACACAGTTAATGGCATAGTTAATGCATCTCTCAAAAACTTAATACTACTATAACTATCAAAACTTACCAGTTAATGGTATATGTTAAGAAGCTCTTGCATCAGAGCATTTTTATTCTAGTAGTATAAAATTAGATTTTAAATCATAGTTCACTGAGCTTCCATCAGCTTCAATGTCTTAAATCAGAGGGAAAGCTGCTTATGAGTCTTTAGGGATGGAATGCAGTCACAGATACATTATATATATGCTGGTGGATTTGGAATTCCATGACACTTTTGCCATGACCTGTCAAGCGATGATGACTCAATGCTTCCTGTATATACATACTTGACACAGGCTTAAACAGCCAGGTTAGTGTGATGATCTGTCAAGTTGCATTATCTTTAACTTATCTGTAACTTCTGTAAGGGTGATTATATGACTTCTGTTCAGGATGAAGAAAGCAGTATATATATATATATATATATATATATATATATATATATATCCAGTACATATCTGCACTGAGCTGGGAGTACATCAAAATTAAAAACAGAGTTATATTTTTTTTTCATAAAAGTGATATTTTATTTCATAGGAAAAAAGACACTATGAAAAATCCCAGTACTGACAAGGCCAAAATGACCCTTCAAACTTCAGTACTGAGCTGTGTGTATGACATTAATAGTGAAATTACAGTCTTGGATATGGAATATACAACAGTATCCAAATCCTGTTCACCAGAATGTTTACTAAAATTTTAAAAAGTATTGCCTGCTGTATGTAGGTACAAAAGAGTGGGCATGCACTGGCATGTCAATGTAACAATCACAAAACTAAATTATATTTAGTTTCTGTAAGCATAGTATATAATTTTTCAAAAGTAGATATGCTATGCATGTCTATAACATATCTTTGCTTAGTTGAAGCTATCTTAAAAATAAAAATCACATATATGTTTACATACGAGTGACATTTGCTGTCTGTGTAAAGATGTCAGAATTAAATACATATGTACTCAAAATGCCAAATTATACAACGACCCCCCCCCCATTAATATTCCAAAACGTGCACGCTGATTGGTCAGCGTGCATGTTCTAAATCAGAGTTATAGTAATGGAAAAAGGTCCAGTTGCCCGGACTTTTTCCATTAGTATAACTCTTCTTTTTTTTTTTTTTTACAACAACGGAGAACGCAAGAGCTCCGTTGCTTTTTACAACCTGTCTCGCTATGTTAAACGAGTTTAACATAGCGAGACAGCTTTTAAAAAAAGCAAAGGAGCATCTTCGTTGCTTTTTTTATAGCTGTCTCACTATGTTAAACCCATTTAACTTAGCAAGACACTTTAAAAACCAAAGGAGATCTTGCTTTCTCCGTTGCTTTTTTCAAAACTGTCTCGCTATGTTAAATGGGTTTAACCTAGCAAGACAGCTTTAATAAAGCAATGGAGATTCTCTGTTGCTTTTTTTAAAGCTGTCTCGCTATGTTAAACTGTTTTAACATAGCTAGACAGGTTGTAAAAAGCAATGGAGATCTTGCTTTCTCCGTTGCTTTTGCCCACAGCTCTGATGTACTGCATAAGTATACGCATGCGCAGTACATCAGAACTGCCACAGAATACCAGACAGCTGTGGAAGGGCAGCAAGGAGGCATTATACAATGCCATTATTTAAGAAAAGTAATTATTTTTTTCTTAAATAATGTTATTGTATAATAGCAATAACCCACTTCTGAGTGTGAGTAATGCTGGATTAACCCTCGGTTGGCTTTGTTTGGCCACTCGGGCTTCACCCCCGTGACCAAACCACACCAACCTGGGTAAATCCAGCATTACCCACACCCAGACGTGGGTTATTGCTATAATAGTCCATTCAACTTCAGTATTAGTTAGCATATAAGTACTTAAGGTCAGAAAGTCATTCTTGGGTGCAGTGTGTATCTGAGTGTGCAGGTGTAATTTCCAATAACTTTTCTTCATTAGAACTGTCAAACAGTGGTTGAGATATTAACTTCTGTATAGAGGCAGCACATATAGGTTTACACAGGAATGTCATGTCATGTTATGCGACAATCTGCCAAATTTTGTTATGTGCAGTTTTAGGAAGGGGTAAATATGTAACTATTTTTCAAGGAAAGGAATGTGGGGGATGTAATACATGTCCAGAACATGCACACACACACACACACACACACACACACACACACACACACACATATATATATATATATATATATATATATATATATGTATATATAGATATATATATTTAACATTATATGGGAAATAGAAACAAGCATTTGGCACTGACAAATTTTGATTTTGGTAGAACTATACAAGAGGATTAGTAAAATATGTACTGCTATCTGCATGAATAATTTGGCGAAGTTTTACACCAGATGCCCTTCCTGATGCAACCCTCCCCATTTATCCGGGCTTGGGACCGGCACAAAGAAATGCACTGGCTTATGCATCCCCAGTGGCTGGGTGGCTGGGTAATACAAGAGCATTAGTAGTTATCAGAAATGATTACAGGGAAGCAGAATACAGAATTTTACTTTTGTTAAACGCATCTTGTCTTTAACAAGACTATTGGTTGTGGGATAGCAACAGGTAGCATTTTATTGTAGAATAAAATTTTATTATTTTCACAAATATTTTTGTTGATCACTAGGTGGCAGCATGTACCATTTTATTGTAGAATAAAAATATATTATTTTCTTACTTGTGAAAATAATGCTTCAATTGGAACATTAGTAGTTAAGGACATGTGGTTAACATTGACTGAAGGAAACAGCATATGGCATTTCATGTTTCTATTTTTTTTTTTTACTTTTAAAATTTGCATGCACTGAGGTTATTGCTTGGAGCATGGGTAGTAGGTTGCAAACTTTGGTATTGTCAATGTTTTACTGTTGTTTGTGATGTTGATATTTGTTTGTTTTGAATAATTCAGTACAGCCATAAATATATATATATATATATATATATATATATATATATATATATATATATATATATATATGTATATTTTACATGTGTGTGTGTGTGTGTGTGTGTGTGTATCGATGCACATATGTATATATTTTATGTAAAGTTTTGACTAATGGTGGTATCAATGCAGCATACGTTCATTACTTTTACGGCTACTTTGCCATGTAATAAATAACATGTGGCTGAGTATAAAAGTGTCTTGTCTTAAAAACGTTATAAGAAAATCTGAAAATGTAACAGTTATGCGATCATTAGTATGCATGCTCAAATTAAGGTCAAAATAGTTATTGCTAATTAACAAATAACATTTCTAGAACATTTTTTTTAAAACAAAGGTTTAGCTATCAGTTACAGTCAAATTAAAAAATATAAAAGCTATTACACACACACATGCTTTTATAGAATCAGCCTAAAAGTGTTTACATTAATTTGCAATAGTGCATTTCAACCTTCTTAAAATGGTGTGCTTAAAATGATATAAAATAAAGATTGTTTTTAGTAAATTCAAGACACAGTTGTTCCAATGCCTTTGAAGCTACAATTAGAACCCAAAGAACATTTATAGATAGGTACCCTGGCATGATTCTCTGCAATTTCGATGAGAACATTTGAAGGCATTTTGGAGAAAGAAATATTTTGAAATAGGGAGAAAACTTAACCAAGTACAGTCAATTACAGTGCACAACCTTTTTTTAAGCCTTGCTGCAGTTATCAGTAATATATAGGTTAATCATCCATAAAAACAGTGCTTCCCTTTGTACCAATCCCTCTGTTATACCTAAGGCTGCTACAGTTATTAATCTGAACTACTCCATTCAGGTGCCATTATTCTTTCTGTTATTCCAGTCCAAGACAATTTCTTCTTAGCATGAATGCTCACTCCACTTGTGGTATTAACTCCCCCACATGACTTCAGAGTTTAGGAAGAAGCTGTAATTGATTATGTCATTCACCAGGGGAAGGGAGGGCAAGAAAGCCATTAAGCAGTGTCCCTCCAAATGGCTATACATCTGCTTTATCTTTTTTTTTTTTTTTTACACCAAGAATGGCAATACCCTTCTATAGTCCTCAAAGGCTCATCCAACCACAGTCATAAATATTTATACAGCATACTTTTAGATCATATTCATGTAACACTAATATGTTCAAAAATAGTTTCTCTCTACAATTTTAACTGTATTTTCTTATTCAGCACACATAAGTTATTGCTGTTTTAAGTTAGGCAGAATACACATAATCAAAATTTAATAATAAAGTACCTACATATCTGAAGTAAAATGCACTCAGTGGAAACATAATAGAGTTTTTCACTTGTAAGTTCTAGTCACAGTTAATAGAAATTATGAAGCAGAATAAAACACTAAAACTTCTCTGCACATTGACTAATGATTTCCTATCATCTTATTTAATAATCTGTGTCTAATGAGTTATCATCATATCATTTAATAGAATAAAATCCTTTATTGATTTTTTTTTGTTTAATTTCATGCATCTGTCCTGAGCTCATGTTGTTACTTATGTGCCCTGAATTAATACTGTGTGACATTCTTGAAGCCTATTTCAGTTGCTCTCATTTTTGAACTAGTATAATCTTAGTCACAGTGGTGGATGATGACTTCAAAGTAAGGGGTCTGCAAGAAGCAAGTGAATGGGCAGGGATAACTGATACACACGCGTGCGCACACACACACACACACACACACACACACACATGTGCACACCCCCCCACATACACATACAGATGCATGCAGTTATGTGCGTGCACACATACACATTTGCTCATATTTTTATGCACAGACATGCATGCGCGAACACATCCTGCACAGATATAGACACATGCACAGAAGCAGGCATACACACACAGATGCATGCAATTATACACACTTTATACACACACACACACAGAGACACACACACAGACATATGCACACACGCACACAAATGATCATACGCGCACACACGCACACACACACACACACACACACACACACACACACACACACACACACACACACACTTACTTGTATGCATTCTCACTCAGAATTGCACTTTGCATATAATACTGAGTAGGAGAGTGTGCCAAACCCCTCCACTTCTGTCCCCCCCAAAAATGAAAAGCTTAAGATATTTTGAGATATATAAAGCAAATAGACATAAAGGCACATGTACACACACACTCATATGTATGCATACACATGCACTTGTGTGCATTTGCAGGTGAGCATGCACGTGTATACACACACACACACACACACACACACACACACACACACACACACACACACACACACACACACACACACACACACACACACGTCTAATACATTGTGTGTATAATGTCGGAAACATTGCAACTACAGATTTCTTATTCTTTAGAAAATTAATATTAATGTATTAATGCAGATTTTCAAATCACTAGCAGTAATATTTTAAAAGTGACCCTGATTTTGGACTTCTGTACTCCTCATTATTTTTGGATTTCTGTTCTATTCTTGAGGAAAAATACTAAGAGCTGTGTACATCCCAAAAGAAAAAAAAATACAAATATCTACAGTAACGTAACTCAGTATCCCAGTCTATAAGTGTATGAATTTGTTATACAACACCCATTTCAAACAACAGCAGGATGGCGAATTACCATTAGCTGCAGCATCAGCCTGGCTTTAGAACTCAGAAGTGTAGCAATGCAATAAAACAGACTGCAATAATAACAACTTTCTAATTGTCTGAGACTGGGAAATTTTTTGGGAAATGGGCACTATTAAGTACTTATAGAGGGTGGCAAGAACATTTGTGTGTCTACTTAAAGGTACGGATGGCTAGGCATCTTATGATCCCTGTGATCACTTGTCTAGTATTATTCCTATATTCCTAATAGCTACGCTCACTAACTGTCATTAACAACCAGCATGATGATCATATCTTACTTGAGAATCTACCCTCTGTCAAATATGTACCTTAACATTGTCAGAACACACTCACAACTTCTTATTGTATAAATGCTATTCACAAGATCTTCTCAATTTCAGTGAAGTCACTGGCATCAGAATTGGAGTGAAATTGTTTAGCAATTATACTGACAAATTAAATATTGTAAAATTGCAATTATCAAGAAGATATGCACAAGCCAGGGTCTTCAAGGAGACCTTATGAATAATCAGTTCTCTAACACTACCGTGTGGCAATACTGTTAATGGGTCTATATTATAACACCGACTGATCCTGCCTTCTACTTACATGACTGCAACAACCCGCCTACATCCATGAAAAAGCTGAAAACCTGAAAAAACCTATGTGAAAAAATAGGTAAGTCCATCTCAACCCCTTGTGGGATTCATTCTTTTGGTTCAACTGGTTGCTTTGCCTGTATCTGACCCTGAGCTGTCCCCGGTATAGCTTAATTTTGGTACTGCCAAAACTCCCTTGATTTTATAAGGGGTGGGCCTGTGTGGAAAAGCTGTATTATGGAGGTTAGCCAATGTGGAAAAAAGGCCAGTTTCAGTTGATTCTGGCCTTTTCATTGCCCCCCCTGATTTGTCCCTTCCTCCCACCCTGACCCTTCTTACCTAATCTGATCTACTTCTATCTGTCCCAAACACATTCCCCTTCCCTCCACTTGTTTTGTTTCAAGCTACACCAGATCAAACAAATTAATCCTGGCTGCCAGGCAGTCTGTTTAAATTGCAAAACTGGGTTTGAGGATACTTTCTACAATGCAGTACTGCCACATTCACCAGCATGACAGAGCACAGGTGGACAGCAACTGCAGGAGAGATTTACATGAAATTTGATGGCCTGTTGCTAACAGTATTCTAGGCTGTTATGTATTCCACCTACAAAAATGACAACAGCATTGCTTTTAGGATTAACTCATCTGTATATGACAGATATATACTTCTGTGTACCTTCTTCATACACTCTGCAGCTGAAACAGAGTTTCCACCTACTAAAGGAGTATCCATAGTGTCACTGAAGGTAAGCTGCCTTTAAACGGGTACTGTATGCTTTTGCACATGCCATATGTCTCTAAATAGGTACCCATAATAGCCATCTATGGATATAACCTTATGCAGTCAAAGACATGTCGTGTGGAAGGTTGACCACTCTTAGGCATTACATGGATGTTATTTAACTGTGTAGTGTTGATAGAGGCCATTGTCTGATGCCATCAGCTTTAGGCTTTACATGCCATGTGTGCTGTACTACCTTTTTACTTGGGGGAACACTGTACTACAGATATATAAACAGTATTTATGTGTATTTAGCTATGTGTGTTATGGACCACACACACACACACACACACACACACACACACACACACACACACACACACACACACACACACACACACACACACACACATACACAAACACACACACACATGCACATATGAATATATATTAGGACACCTATCTGCAACACAGAGGAAAATATATTGTATGTGTGTATGTGGGTCTGTGTATGTGTAATGTAATGATGCTTTTATTGTTACATAAATTATTTTATTCCTTACATAGCAGGATGTCTTTAAAAGGCAAACAATGGAAATGCAAGTTCTTCCATGCAGAAAATGAAATGTTGCTACAGGGTCTCCATCTGCACAGTAGACGGATGATCAGCCATGAGAAATCTCACTGGCCCTGTAATAACTGTGCTTGTCGAGATGTAGTGAATGATATAAATACTGTTGGTGGCCAAGTCAGAAACTATAAATAAGTCAGACACCAGACCACTGACATGATAGTGCTGCCAAAGCCCATTCTGCCCATTTGGCACAGGTGCTTAGGGTGACAGAAGGTGGTTTATTGGCTGAATTACACTTTTTTGCCAGACACGTTATTTAATTTTTTCATACATACTTGCCACAATTGATAAGGTCTTTGCCTTACAGACACAAAATGCAAGGTTTGATCTGGACTTCTGGTCTCTGTATGGAGTTTGCATCTTCTGCCCATGTCTGTGTGCAGTTTCTATTACCTCCCAAAAAACAGGCTGTGTGTTTCCGCCTGAAGGAAGAAAGTTACTGGGTTCAAACTCAACCTCAGTTGTTCTTGAGGGATATGGTAACAGCTTACATCTAAATTTGAACACTCATGGCAACACCAGCAAAGACTCTAGGTGATGCTTATCAGAAGAAAAGTTGATTGAAGCTATTCTGGGATGAATGGTATTGGAACAGGTATTCAATGGTGAAGTTTGGGAGAAGTTGCTTGCTAGAATATTTTCCATGCCATTTGGATCAAAGTGGGGTGTCCCATAATAGAAAAGTTTAGAGCAATCCATCCACAACCCCTTTTTTTTCCATTTTTACACATGGGGTCAGGGTCTCACTTCAATAGTAATCATCTAGAACCAAAGTTTACACCACAAGGTGGCTACCTGTGCTGTAGTTGTTCTTCCACACCACACACACCCGCATGCACAATCACACCTATGGCCAATTTAGAGTATCTATACATCTACTGCATGTCTTTGGAATGTGGGAGTGGGAGGAAACCAGAGCACCCAGAGGAAACCCATGTGAACACAGGGAGAACATATAGACTACACACAGAAGGTACCCTAGCACAGAATTGAACTGGGGAACCTCTTGCTGTGTGGCAAGAATGCTGTCTGCAACACCATTGTGCCATCTGTTAAGCTTGGCATGTTCAGAGCAATATTGAGTGTCATTTCTTAGCTTTCTGACATGGATAAAGAAGGATTTGTTGTTATCCTTCACTTCAGAAATTAATCTCTGTTCATGGTTTACTTTACTGGCCTTTATAATACTTTTTAGTTTCTTGGTGATTTTTTTTATACTACCCTCATTACAAAGAGTTCTGGCCTTACTGTACATTTCAGTGATTTTGTTTCACTAGTGTAATGCTAGTTTATGTCAGTTGACCATGGGGGGGGGGGGGGTTGAAATTTCCCATTGTATCAACTCTAAATGAGACTAATATAGCTATGCATTTGTCTAAAAGGACACAAACTCACTAATTAAATTGTCTGCTGTGTCTTGGCCAATGGTAGTGACTTTGTGGGTAAATTTGGAGATTTCAGTATGTAATTTTAAAAGGTTCACCCTTTTTAAGTCCTTAAATATGGAGACATTGGTATGGCAGCTTTGAGAGTAATTTTTGATTTGTTTTATTTTGCTTTTGCTTGCCAGGTTTGTTTGACTGGGTTTAGCCAAAAAGCCAATTTCAGTGGAGGCCTGAGGAGAAAAACCCCAATATGTTACAAGCATTTTTAAACATATAGTGAGTAATACACATGAATAGATATTAAGTAATATAAATGAACAATTACACATATATATGCTAATAAGATTACACACATATAAAATAAAGGAAACCATTGCAGTACAAAATATATCTATGCATTTACAGATGTTGAACATTGAGCATTTGAGGAGGTGTTAACGGGTTAACCAAACAGATAATAGATCTTGTGATTAGGGATTAGAAATTCAAAGAAATGGAAATGAGGGAATTGGGCTGGTTCAGAGTCAATTATATATGGCTATCATAATGTTTATTTAGGAAATGTAAAGGTGGGGTGGTGAGCAGTGTTGCAAAGCTATGTAAATGTCTGGGTGATGCTAGTAAAACTATTTAGGCATTGGTGAAAACTGGTTGTTGGGCATAGGATTCTGCATGAAGAGAGATTGTCAATATGGAATACTGCAGATTACAGTGGCATTTATCCTGGATAAGGGAAGAATAGGGGAATGAAGCAATTAGAGGTTGTATTAGTGGGGACCACATCCATAATAATTTGGCCTCTAGTTAGTTCAGTCATGATTTGATCCATGGAATTCCTTTTTATCAAATTAAAAAAAATTGACTGGGCATACTTTACATTAGAATTATAGGTTTCCCAGTCTATGGCTGGGTAATTGAAGTAATTTAGGATTATGGATTCACCTAGGATTATGGTGTTTTTGCCTGAGTGAAGCTAGGAACTGTGTTCAGAAACATGTGGACATTGAGAGAGACAGTTCAGACACTGTGCAGAACCATTGGAGCAATGCTCTCTCTGACTATGCTGATTTGTTTAAAATGTTGGGAATCTTGCAAGAAAAATTTCCCATACAAATGAAGCCTTAGACAGTGCTAATGGTACATGCTGTAAGAAAAGACCTTAATATTCAGAAATAAAGTATATCAGGAAATGAATAGAACAAAAACCTTAGATGTTATTAAAAATAATTAAAACCGACAGAATGGGAGACTGGAATGGTCACTGCTGTAGGAAAGAACAAGGTTTCCATTTGTACTGATCCACCGTATCTTAGTTTGGTGTTTATGAGAGGAAAAAAAAAACACTTTTTTTGAATAAATAAAGCAAGACAAATCAGTCTCCAAATTGTGCACATTCAGTGTACCATTCAGAAGATATAGAGTCCTTTCACTTTTGTTTGGCATTTCCTCAGCACAAAAGGCATTCCAAAGAGCTATTGCCCATGTAATTGAAAGCTTGGAAAGAATGCAAATGTAAGTGATGTTTGTTTAGTGTTGGTAGGGTTCAGGCATGAGAACATCATGACAATAGACTGAAACACCATCCGAAGATACTAAGAAATATAATTTTAAAATAAATAGAAGCAAATGTAATATCAGAGTGGTGGGCATATTTTTCTAATGTCAGAGGCTCAAAAACACAATTCAGAAAAAAATAAGCACTCATTTAGATACTATGGCAAGAATACAAACATGATTACAGAAGTCTCTAGTAATAATACAATATCTTGCAAAGTTTGTACTTAATGTTTTTTATTTTTATTTTATTTATTTTACATTTGTTGACCGGGCTAGTCTAACTGGATATATGTCCATTTTCAGTAGAGGCCCGGGAGAAAAGCTCCAAGACATATGCAAAAATACAATGTAAAAAGAAGTACAGTAAAGATACATACAAACTGAAATATAGAAAGTAGTAGCAGTTAGGAAATAAAAAAGAAATTTTTTTTTTTTAGCAATAGATAAACGTTCTTATAACAATACTAACTTCAATACTAGCAATAGATAAACATTCTTATAACAATACTAACTTCAATACTACAACTGCACTTCACAAGGACTGTAAGGAGGTATACATACATAAAGATGAATGGTTGTTATTAATGAGACATAAAAGAAAGTTAGTCTGGATTAGTAAAGGAACATAACCAGTGTGTATTGAGATATAATTTGAGCTTCTTTTTAAATAGTGTAAGAGAAGACAGAGAAGTGAGATCAGTAGGTAGTAAATTCCATAGCTTTCCAGCAGTATTAGGGAACAGGGTATCACCTGCTGAGTTGTTGGATCTGCAAGTGTTAAAAGAAGTTTGTTGCTGAGATCTGTGCTTCTAAGATAACCAGTAGAGTAGAATGTGTCTTGGAATACATGTATGAACAGAATAAAAGTTTTGAAATGATGAAAATAATTATCAACTCTCCAACATTAAAATTCTGCCATATGAATGGGCCAGTTATGTTGCACATAGATATCAGTCAGAATGGTCTAGGCACTTTGTTCTTACAAGATAATGGATTAGTTCCCTATGGGTTAAAGGCATTTATGGGGTGAGCAAACAAGGTACCTTCAAGACTGTAAGAATGTTATTTAATCTGCTGAAGTATGATCTGAAAGTGATAATACAGATAAGGCAAGGAACTTATACATAACAAATATGTTGAGTAGAGCATGTTTACTAGAGCTGCATGGAGAACTATTATAAGAAATAGAGATTATTTGAGTAATATTGCAGTTGCTATTGGCAGAAGCAAAACTAAGATGTTTAGAGGTGTGCCAGCACTGATTTAGAAATCCCACTACAAAAATACATTACAATGAATGGTTGGCCTTTGCAAAAATCATCAGTAAAGAGAGAATGTTAGTCTTATTTTTCTTTCAAGGAAGAAATAAGTTTTGTCCAAGACCTACCCCGGGATTCATGAACCTTGCGCCAGGCACACGCATGGCGTAGGCGCCACAATGCCAGACATGGCCGCCGAGCGATTCAGGTACGATCCAAAGCCACGTGCATCAGCGGCATACGCCGGAGTTGCGCCGCCTCTGGCGTAGGTATGTTAAATACCCCATGTGCGGTGTTGCACCATGCAAATGAAGGCAAGTAGCGATTCAGGAAGTGGCGCAGGTGTAGCATAACACAACGGCAATGTAAACCAAAAAAAACGGTTTACACATATCCAAACATGACATAGGAGTAACGGAAGGCTGCCAACGTCAGGTGTCATAGTGGTGCAACATGGTAATGTGGAAAGAAACCGAGAATGTCAAAAGAAAACATGCAGAAAATGTAAATAATGACATAAATGTTATGTACGCAAAAACCACAGCAGAGTCCCAGGACATGTCCGCGGAAGGTGAGGAACACTGAAGTAATATGACAAGGCCATAAAAGAGCAGTATAAGACACATCAGCATCACAGCCACAATACACCATAGTATGAATGGAAAGCCACAACCACAGCGCAAGGGTTGTCAAGGAGTGGCGGCGGTGTCTGGCGCCGTAACCATGTATTAGTAGTCAATGCCATGCAAATGAGGCAGATAATACTGAATCGCAAAACATCCGCCGGCGTAAGGCTGCACCAAACGGCGCAGCTGTAATACACCGAGGAGTGGCCTACAGGGAATAGCTGTCAATCGCAGAGGGGTGTGACACTGTAGGAGGAAGCACATTGGAGGCCAGCAAACCTGGGCTGTACAATGCACATCACAGCATCAGGACCGGCGTGTGAGGAAAGAGATTCGCTGAGAGTACACAATGCGCGCACAGATGCATGTGCATGAGGATGACTACGTTCCCCAAACCAGTCATGTGACGGCCGCCCCGTCAACAACCATGGATACAGGAAGGTGATGCGGAGAATATGAGGAAATGCGGAAGCAGTGTAATTGGAGTCGTAATGAGCAATTAACAGCAATCAACTCACGAAGGGCAATCGGCGTCAGCTGACAACTCTGCATGCAGAAACGTGCAAAACGGGAAAGGGGAGGCATATGAATGCAAAGAAAGTAGTGGATGTTGCAGAAATGCAAAGAGCGAAGAACCGATACAGCACAGCCAAGGAGAGAGTTAGCATAACAGTGGCGGCACACAAAATGCATGATATGCCATGTGCCTGCAGGATGCACTCCCGTAAATAGTAGGTGCAACGTGCAGAAACAGTAAAGTAAGGTGTAAAGCTAAACCAATGCAGGCAAGTGTAATGTAACACCAAAGGCAACAGCATTGCAGTGCCAACGGTAAAACACGGAAGATAACCCACAGATACGGCAGCAGAGACACACCCAATTACATCACTGGGTGTACAGCACAACACTATAAAGTGGGAATGCACACAACAGACAGCACGATTTCCCAAATGCTGCGCCTTACGGTGTAAACACACGGGGAACTTTTAAAATGTATATGTTGGGTGCCGTGGCAGTGATGTATCGGCATGTGGCAGAGACAGACGGAGTTGCGGAGGAGGGTGCCGACAACTACCGGAGGCCTCAGAGGAGAAGGAGAGTGTTCAGACCAAGGGTGACCTACCAGGGGCTGCAAGACCTGGAGATAGTAGAGCGTTACAGGGTGGACAGGGACACGTTACAGCAAATAGTGGAGCTGTGCCGGCCAAGCCTGAGAACAAGAGACAACAGAGGGGAGCCCATCCCAGTGGACACAAAGGTATGTGTAAGCCTGCGAATACTGGCAACAGGTACCTTTCAAAGGCCAACCGGGGATATAATGGGCATCTCACAGGCATCAGCATCCAGGGTACTACACCAGTTTCTGGATGCCATGTTACGACATGCCCATGAGTACATATACTTCCCCAGATCTCAGGAGGAGTTGGCCAGCAATATGCGCCACTTCCACTGTGTGGCACAATACCCGGAGGTACTGGGTGCGATAGACTGTACGCACATAGAAATCAAGTCACCACCCGGTGAGCAGGGTAGACGCTACATAAACCGCAAGGGATACCCCTCCATCAATTGCCAGGTCATGTGCAATGCGCAGGGCATTATCATGGATGTGTGTGCTGGCAGCCCTGGAAGCTACCATGACTCCCATATCTGGCATGCCTCACAGCTGTATCAGGTATTCGCCAGGGGGGACATCACACAAGGTCACCTTGTGGGGGATGCTGGCTACGCATTGGAGCCGTGGATGATGACACCCATCAGAAATGCACACACACACATGCAAGAACGCCATAATGAGGCACACGCACAGACCAGAATAATCATAGAGCGTGTGTTTGGGATGTTGAAATCACGGTTCCGGTGCTTGGATACATCCGGTGGAGCCTTCCAGTACTCTCCAGGCACAAGTGCCCACATATTCATAGTATGTGCTATGCTACATAATATGATCCTGCGGAAACAGCTGCTGCAGGGACATAATGGTGTAGGGCCACCAAGCCCACCACAACTGCCAAGGCAAGCACAGGCACAGGGCGTCCAGCACCATGAACACACTGTGCCAGCCCCAGTAGGCAGACGGAGGCGTACCCAATATGCCTATGCCTTGGCAAAGAGGGAACGATAGCACATACTCTGACAGCGTAGGCCCCATGGACTGACACCTCCCTACCTGCACACACAGTGAAATGGACGGCACACAAACATGTCCGCCCGTAATGTGTACCGTATGGGCGGTCACATGTGTGACTCCAACATAGGTAGCACCCAAACACTGCACAACCCACAGCCAGCGGAGCATGGAACGGCAACAACTCAACCGCACGCGGGTCCGACAGCAGACGGCGTAGCCGTATGCTGCCACGTTTGGCGCAAGGTGTCTACATATGTACATATGTGCATACACACATATGGAGATAGATATCATTACACACGTAGAAATATATGTACACATACACAGATATAAAGTACAACAAGTTAAACAGGGAATCACAGGGATGCAAGGTCACAGAGAAGTAAGACGCGAACTCTCAACATAGTAAACATACTGAATGACAACCCGACTATCCGGGAGGGTGGACAGAGCAGGGAACGCCACCCACGGAAAGGTCAACCCACCTAAATGCATATTCGCCATTCGGGATGATCGCCAGGCCACGATACAGTAACAGGACATGTGCGTGTAATATTCTTAGGATATGAGGGCGGAGGTAGACACTGCCGCCGGTGATGTGGTCAACGTAGGTACTGTGTGCAACCGTCCCTGCGAAAGCGGAAGTATGTGTATGTGTGAGGTGAGGGTGTCGTGTGTTCCGCTGTGCCACTGTAATGTGTGTGACACTGTAAAATGTGTATGTAGGTGACATGTGACAGGCGGAGTGGAATAACATGTGTAGGCATACAGTATAGGAACCACAGGCGTATGTATAGCAGTACCCACAAAGTAGTACTGAGAGCTACTCACTGGCTAGGCGCGTGGCGACGTAAAATGTCCCAGAATCTACCACAGGAGTATAGCCAACATGAGATGCAAAGGACGCATGTACAAACCATCACCGTATGTATGGCGCCGACATGTTAATTCCAATACGATATATCGGCTACGTTACGCAGCAATAGTTATGTACCGCGGAAATACGCATTTGCTGCCCCGGCACCGATCGTGGACACGTATCGTCCCGTAAACACCGCTGTGTGTTCTACGAGTGTTAAACAAGCAATTGCCACCCGTATAGGTGGCAACCGGTAGCATACAGGCCGTCCCAACTACAGGACCACAATGACCGTAAATATCCGTGAGAAAATGCCAAGGGATAGTCGGCACGTACGAACAGCCGCAGATATACTACCGATGTGATGGAGGAATAGATGCAGGATGCACACAAGCAGGCGGTGCCGACAGCAGACGACATCAAGAATACCTACACTCCTAGAACAACAGACAGGTAACTTGCAGCTCCCCAGGCAGGGATGGAGCACACACAGAAGCATACCCGTGTATGTACAAATGCAAGGCCCACAACCCGTACCCGTCACCCATAGCTGCCGATATACCCCATCGCACATATCAAAGGGATACAAGCCGAAATAGCAGCAAAGACATACAGGCAGTTAATGACAGTGGCATACCCACAACATCTCGCGTGGGAAACACTATCAGCAGCGGATGCATACCAGCATCCGTTGTGTACAGGAATAGAAGAGCTATGTTACACATCAGAATGCAAAACGCCATCGACAGACGCCGGCGGGACACGGACACCCACATGTGGAACATAATACCATACCCAACACACACAATCCACGGCTAACACCACAGCGAAATTTACCTGACGCCACACATAGCGGTTGCAGTCACACATAACATAACACAATACATACCATCCCCACGAAGCTAGTGCAGATAACCAACGGCCAGACGAGGAATGAACTATGCCCTAGTTCCGACGAGTACCGTACGAATGGAGGAGATGCTCAGGTGATATGCACATAAGTACACACCGAGGAACAGCTATTGGTGTGATGAACCCACATGCCGCAGGTGACGACGGATATAAGGAAGACTCCCAGGAGAGTAAAACTGTATGTTCATACCGAACAAAGAAGTTATTCCTACAAGAGCCGATCACTTGTCAGTAGCGAGACTCACGGAATACTGAAAGCAATACAGGAAAGGTATGTAGAACCCACGAGATGTACTGGTGTGTAACGCATGATATGTATGACGAATCTGCACTGTATGTGAACGGTGTTTGTCAGTAAAGATACCTGTCCATAAGGCAGAGAGTGGTGAAAGGTGGTTATGTACTGTTAACCCGCTGAGCATACCAACGACTGTGGACACCGTGTGTGCAGCAGTGGGACATCATGTACACAGCTGGGATAACCGAAGGGGTGCCATACTGATGTAAAACACAGATCAATGCCACCACCCACACTGATGCTGGCAGTGGATGTCCAACAATGAAGTGCCACAGCAGGGGATAGGACATGTATGTATAGCGTCACAGCACACATGTGTATGGGCAGATATTGTCGATGTCATATGTAATCTGTGCACGACGTGCACGTATGCCTTGCAGTAGGGGTGACCATGTCAAGTATGTGTAATGTAAAGCTATCATGATGGATACATTCAGACATTATACACAGTATCACAGGCATAGCATGCATGATGGAGGTATGGCCTAGTGTTATGTACATTAACAGGATATGTATGGCCCGCACATATGGGACAGAGTAGTAGCAGAATAGCCACCTGAAATGGAAGGAACAGCAAGTGACCATGTCCAAGCTATCTGTAGCAGGTGCAATGTGTGCAACAATGACGTCTGGCAGGTCTATGTGTAAACACATGTGCAATGTACACAGTTGTGTCACCCCCCCCATGGTACTGCCCACAGAACATCAAAGGTGGATGTCAACTGCATGTCTACACAGTACTGCCGTTGTGGCGGTCCCATGTGTATGTGTCACCCTATCAGCAAGGGAGTTATCACATGACCAGTGCTACAGTGTGTCCCTGTGGGATGTGCACAGGACCTATGTTTTACAGCATGGTGTGTGTCTAGTCTGTGTAGGTAAACAGAAGCCCAGGCTAAGCAATGTGGCCTGTGTGCACATATGCATGAGTGCGTCATTCACTCTGCCCACTGCAAATGCCATGTAGGAGTACTACATGCATCAATAATGCGGAGGACATGGCCCATGGCAGAGTACATGACACCCCTGTGTAAGTGGTATGCAGATGAGTACAAGGGATTTATATTCGCGAGCCTGGATCATCCCC